>NW_006408887.1:885746-895823 GCF_000296735.1 Chrysochloris asiatica | reverse complement strand
TGTATTCCATCTGGTGAAGTCCATGTGTATACTCATCTCTTATGCTGTCTAAAGAAAGTATTTGCCGTGAACAAATTATTGGTTTTGAAGAATTCTATCATGCGTTCTCCAGCATGATTCCTATCACCAAGGCCATATTTTCCAACAACCATCCTTCCTCTTTGCTCCCAACCTTTGCATTCCAATCACCAGTAATGATCAATACAACTAGATTACATGTTTGATCAATTTCAGGTTGAAGAAGTTGGTAGAATTCTTCTATTTCATCATGACTGGATTTAGTGGTTGGTGTGTAAATTTGAGTAATAGTGGTATTAACTGGGCTTCCCTGTAGGCGCATGGATATTACCCTATCACAGATGGCACTGTACCTCATGACTGGTCTGAATATGTTCTTTCTGATGATGAATGCCAACACCAATCCTCTTCAATTTGTCAGTCCCGGCATAGTAAACCATGTGGTTGTCAGATTCAAAATGGCCAATACCAGTCCATTTCAGCTCATTAATGCCTTACATATCGATGTTTATGCGTTCCATTTCATTTTTGACAACTTCCAATTTTCCAAGATTCATACTTCGTATATTCCATGTTCCAATTTTAAATGGATATTTACAGCTGTTCCTCTTCATTTTAAGTTGTGTCCCATCAGCAAATGAAGGTCCTGTGGGCTTTTCTCCCACAAGTTTTACTCCATTTGCGTTATCACGGTCAACTCTACTTTGAGGAGGCAGCTCTTCCCCAGTCACATTTTGAGTGCCTTCCAACCTGAGGGGCACTATATCTGACAGTGTTTCTCTGCTATTCGTAAGGTTTTCAATAACAATATTCGGAAGTAGTTTGTCACTCTGTCTTCCTAATCTGTCTTTGTCTGGAAGCTCATCTGAAACCTGGCATTTCAAATACCACCATGGGTGGTATTTAAAATACCGGTGGCATAGCTTTCAGAATCATAGCAACTCACAAGGCACCACAGTATGACAAACTGACAGACGAGTGGTGGCCATTTGGTTTTAAGTGGTAACTGTCACTTTACACACACACGTGTATATAAAATCACTGGTTTTGTTTCCCTAGAAAGCCCAGCCTAAGATATGTGGTACCAAGAAATAGGGTTCTAAAATCACAAGGATAAGTTTTCTAAATTTGTTCTCAAGTCTTACTAATCTTAAACGCACTGATAAAGAAGGTTGTAAGGTGGAGGACTGTTTGACCTCTGCTTTACAGAAATATAAGCTTTTGGCTGATTTTGAGATTTGTTATCTGTAGCCTTTGTAATGTAGGGAGGAAGCCAGACATGGTCCCCGTATGTTTTTTGCAGTTGGTGTCAGGACTGGGATTCACTGCAATGGTTCTAGACTCATAGATGCCTGAGGGTTTATTTTTTTGTAAAAGAAAGAACCAAGGAGCATGGGAAGTCAAACTTTTGATTTATAGATGGTTAATTTGGATTTTGGTGCTGGGGGTTACTATGCTGGACACCAAAGTTGGTTTGAACTGTAAGGTCAGTGGTTCAAGCTCACCAGTCACTCCTTGGAAACCCTATATGGGATTGATATGGGTCAGAAGTGAGTCAATGGCATTTAACAACAACAATGGCAGTAAGAAATAGAAGAGATAAAATGCTTCAGCTGAGGGGAGAAAAGCAGCTTTCTGAGTTGCCTGAAGCAGACATCACACTTGTTGAAAACTATGTGGCTGATAGTGAGCCATGACCCACTGGATCCACTCTGCCAGAAATCCAAGGCAATATGTATATGAATAGAGTTAGTATAGCAGTAAAGGAAAGATTCAACTTGAGTATTTTTAAAAGGTTTATGTTTTTGACTGCTTTTTGGATATTGATTTTTCAGGAAGGTTTGACCTCAAGGTCGGTTTGAACCACAAGGTTGGCAGTTCAAACTCACAAGCTGTTCCTCGAAACTGTATACAAGGTCACTGTGAGTTAGAATTGACTCAATGGCGCTTAACAACAACAACCTGGTAAAACAGACATACGTGTATGATGGAAATAAATATTGGGAATTATGATTACAGAGAGAATGTAAGCACATCTTCAGCCTATAGTTGATTGTGTTTGCTCTAAGGAGAGTTATCGTTTGGCCAGAAGAAACAGGCTTTTTTGTAGTGTATGGGGCCATATAGGTGAAATTCTGAGCCTCACCCAGAACCTTCAGAGTTGGGACACTTGCATTTGGAAAGACACGCACACCAACCTATAACTGCTGGGCGAACAGGAGATTGATGTAGACTTATTTGGCTTTCTGAGTTTCAAGCAAGCTGTTTGCCTTGGGAGGCATCAATGCCAGAAAAGTCTGTACCCATCAAAGAAAATCCCCATCTAAGATGGGAAACTATGCTCGCTGGTGTCCACCTACAGAAGTAGGGGTAAATGCAGCAATGAAGAGATGGGGCTGAGTTCAGGCATGTTCCATTGGCACCCACTGACCTTGAGATGAAAGAGAGAAGAGGAAGGGCTGGTTGTTCTGAAGTTTAGAAAGTTGTGTTAACTCCTGAGCCCATGGGCACTGACCTAGCTCCTAGGGACTAGGGGTGAGAGTGAAGAGGCCAGCTGGTGTGAAGTAAAAGGAGGTGTGTGCAAACTCCCAAACTCGCAGCCAGTACACATTTGACCTAGCTTGGATGGCTATGGCTACCCAACCAGATGAAGACAAAAATGTTTGATCCCAGGACCAAAACAAAGGAGCATCAGATCTCTAACCTAGAAAAGTAGTGACAGCAATAATAGAGGCAGAGGCAGTGAAATAAAGAGACAAAACAGATGCAGACTCTAAGCCCATGGACAGAATAAAGATTTATGCAGGAGTCTGGCTTGCAAAATGTGCCCTCTGGACATTTAAGTGAATATATACTTTTTGTTTTGTTTTGTATGTGTGCAACAAATATGAGTTATTATCTTAATATACCATTAATAGCAAAGTTTCAGAAAACAAAAAACAACAAATGTTAGTGAGGGGGTAAAGAGACTGGAACCCTCCTACACAGCTGGAAGACGACAAAATGGTGCAATCTCAGTGAAAAACGGTATGGCGCCTTCTCAAAATGTTGAAAACAGAACTACTATGACCCAGGAATTCCTCTACTTGGCATATATCTACAAGAAGTAAGAGCTATGAAAGGACTAGATATATTCACTATCACGTTCACTGCAGCACTATTCACAATAGCAAAAAGATGGAGACAGTCTAAATGTTCATCAATGGAAGAATGGTTAAGCACACCTTGGTATATACACACAGTGGAATATTATATAACGTTGAAAAATCACAGACACTGCAAAACACCTCACAACACTGATGAACCTGGAGGACATTATGCTTACTGAAACTAGTCAATCGCAAAAGGACAAATATTGCAAGAGACCATCTTTGTACAAGACTTCCTGGCTAAATGAAATATTCTATGATGGTTACAGGGTGGGTGAGGGAGGGGGGGATATATAGTGAATAGAGGTAAACACTGTTAAAAGATGGTATATGGAATGGATTGCAAACATTGTAATGGCATGAAGTGTATAATTTGTTGAGCATGCCACTGATGATCTCTTCCGTAAACCCTCTCATTTCACAAAACATTAAAAACAATACAAGCAGACGTGTTCTTCTCGACTATCTTTTTCTTCCTTCTGCTTTACCCATGGTGAGGCAGTTATCACAATTAGTATATGAAAACAAGCACAGTACACATTGTTTCTTCTACTCTATTCCAAAACCAAAAATCAATCCTGCTGCCTTTATGAAAATTCCAACACATAATGACCTAAACAATTTACAAGACTACATTTTTATGGAATGGACAGCCTCATCTTTCCCCACAGAGCAGCTGGTGTTTGAACCACCAATCTTACAGTTAACAGCCCAATGCCTTACTCACAGCAACACCAGACCTACTTTCTACTCAACTAGTATAACTTTCATTGTATTTGAGTTACCTAGTTAATCAAAGACTGTAGTCAGCATGTTACACATGCCAGGGAATATGTAGTTTCAGTGATGTTTGGGTGACGTAGGATTAGTAAATTGCCCAAAAGGCACCGATGTGTGCAAAAAATATGAAAGGGACAAGAGGCCTAAGTGTCAGCATTATAGAGAAATATTGCTGTTGTTGTTAAGTGCCATTATGGGTTCCGACTCATAGCAACAGGGTTTCTGAGGAGCGGCTGGTGAGCTTGAACCACTGGCATTGTGGCTCAAACTGACTTTGCAGTCCAGTGCATTAACCTATTAGGGTGGAGAAAATCAATTCTAGTGTTGTTGCTATTACTTATGTCTCCTTGGGTCAGTTACCTCACTGGGCCTAACTCTGAAAATAGTAACAAGTCTGACTTCAGCAGATTTCATTAAAACCAAAATAAATAATACACGTAAAAGTTCCACACTGACACCTCTTTTATATCTGGTGATAAGCAAATGCTAAATCTCCTCACTTCAAGAAAAGATAGAGAAGCAGTGCCCAAACATCAGACCAACCAGATTGTTGTTGTTAAGTGCCATAAAGTCAGTTCTAACCTATAGCGACCCCATAAAGGGTTTCTGAGGAGCAGCTGGTAAGCTTTAACCACCAACTTTGTGGTTCAAACTGACTTTGCAGTTCAGCATATTAACCCACAGCGTCACACCAAGACACACTCAAATCTTCGAAGTGACCTTACCTATAAATATTCTGTATACAGTTAAGGGGTTTAGTTGCCCTATACTATGTTTCTTGAATGGAGAATGACAATGACATAAATCAATAGTGCATCAGTGACACAGATGAATTCAATTGGACAAAGCCAGGAAAGAAGAGAAAAAGGAAACAGAGAGCCACTTAAGTAATAAGACCAGAATAGGATGAGATCTACAGCAATGGAGAGAACAGGGGTCAAAGTGAGAAATGTAACCAAGTGACAGTGTAAGGGATCCACCTGTCCAGAAAAATAGGAAAGTTTGATGTGGTGATTCTAGAATTTATATGAAAATGCAAATGATCTAGCATAGCTAAAGTACTATTGAAAAACAAAGCTAAAGGCTTCCACACATCAGATTTCAAAACTTACTATACAGGGATCCCTCAGAGACTACTCCTAGTAGTTCGGTTATAGATCATAAGAGTGTTGCAGTGAGTCACGTAACATTTATGTTTATGTGGTGTGCCAGTTTCAGTTCCGACTCATAGTGACGCTGTATAGGGTTTCCGAGGCTATAAATCTTTATGGAAGCAGAAAGACTCATCTTTTTCCTACGGAACCACTGGTAGTTTCGAACTGCTAACCTTGAGGTCAGCAGCCTGACTCATAACCACCACCCTAACAGAGCTCCTTTTGTACTAATGTATACTAAAGTCTACTAATGGAGTACTGGTATGATGCTATAGGATAAGCACTAGACTGCTAACCGCAAGGTTGGTGGTTCAAACCCACCAGTCGCTCCTTGGAAACCCTACACAGGATCGTAAGGGTTGACCACACTCAATAGCACTTAACAACATTGTTTATTAAAAGTGCAATAATTGTTATTGATTAGTGCCATCGAGTCAACTCAGATTCATAGCAACCTTGTATAGGGTTTCCGAGAGCAGCTGGTGAGCAATTCAAACAGCTTTGAAGTCTGGTGCATTAACCCACAGCGCCACACCAAGACTCCTTAAGAGTGTAATAAGAGCATTATGAAAATGTTTGAAATATGAGAATTACCAAAATGTGGCACAGAGACAAAAAAGCAAGCACATGCTATTGGAAAAATGGTGCCAATAAACTTGGTCAACATAGGATTAACACAAACCTAATTGGCAAAAAAAAAAAAGGCAGTTATCTGTGAAGTGCAGTAAAATGGAGCATGCTTTTATAAAGTTTCAGTAAATAAGACAGTGGTGCTGCGGGGAAAGTATTGGGCTGATAAACTGCAAGGTAAGCAGTTCACACCCACCAGAGCTCCATGGGAGAAAGATGAGATTGTCTGCTCTCATAATGACTTATTCTTGAAAACCCTATGTACAGTCAGTCGCTAAGAGTCAGAATCAACTTGGTGGCAGTGAGTCTGGTTTGGTTTTGGACTTCACTGCAATTCCACAGGGAAAAAAGGATCTTTGCAATAAATGAAGCCAAGTCAACTGCATATTATCTGCATATGAAAAAGAAGCTGTCTCCAGATAAAAATTAAATTGTTTTGGACCACAGACGTATTATCCTTGTGACCTTAGCACAGAAAATTTATTTCTTAAACAGGACACAAAAAGCAATACAACAACAAAAAAAAGTTGATGAATTGATCATCATTAAAATTAAAAGAAGGCAATGGCAAGTCAGAGATTATAAGAATATTAAGGGGTTTCAAAATATTTGCAGAAACAGCATTTTCCCACAAACTTTTTTGAAGCCCTTTGTGTATTTATGATATATGTAACTGACAAAAGACTCTCTTATGCTGCTCATGAAAATGTAAACTGGTATACCCATTTCGCAAAAAGATTTGGCAGTACCTTCTAGAGCTAAATGTGCACACTCTATAACCCAACCAATCCACTTCCATAAAGATGTTCCATAAACAACTTTACAGAAACAAGTGTTTATGTCCACAAATGACACTATGCAGAATGTTTATTCTTTATTCAAGATAGTCAAACAGTGAGAACTCAAATGTCCATTTAGAGTAAAATTGATAGACTATTAATACAAAGAATACAAAAATGATATGACCTAAGGAAAACATGAATCAAATGACAAAAAGGAAATGAGTTGGAAGAACTTAGGGTAGAACTCAAAATGAAAAGAAAAGTATTATTCCAGAAACGGAGACTAAATTAAAAAGAACATTTGCTGTTACTGTAAAGTGCCGTTGAGTCAGTTCCGACTCAGAGATCCTGTATAGTGTTTCCAAGGAACAGCTGGTGAGTTTGAACCATCAACCTTGTGGTCCAGTGCTTTATCCCACGGTGCCACACCAGGACTGCAGAAAGAACATAAGACTCAAATACCTTAAATTCCCACAAAGGCAAAAATGAAGAAAAGTTTTAAAAATGAGAAAGAAATGAAGACAGTGAAATGCAAATCAAAATCACACTGAGATTACCACTTAACATCCATGAGGATAGCTATAATAAAAAGATAGAAATCAACAAGTGTTGTCAAGGATGTGGAGAAACAGATACTTTCATACACCACTACTGGGACTGCAAAATGGTTTGTTACTGTAGAAAACACTGGTAGTTCCTTATTAATTATACTCTTAGATCCATACCCAAGAAAAATGAAAGCAAAACTCCTCTATACTATTCATAAGTCAAAAGGTGGAAATTAAGAAAATGAAAATGTTCATCAACTGATGAATAAATCAATATAATATGGTATAAACAATAGAGTACTATTCTGCCACATAAATGAAATACTGATACATGCTACAACAACATGGATAAACCCTGAAAACATTATGCCAAGTCAAAGTAGTCAGCCAGTCACAACAGACAATATTTTTTGTTATTCAATGTATATGAAATATATAAAATAGGTAAATCCAAAAAGGAAATTAGTGGCTGCCAGAACTCAGGGACTGAGATGGAAGTTTGGTGGGAAGTGACAACTAAATGGGCATGGAATTTCTTTGGGGGATAATGATATATTCTGTGATCTATAGAAATAATTGGATAGCCTTGCTAATATACCAAAAAGTGATGAATGGTATATTTTGAACACGTGAATTTTATAGTATGTAAGTTAATAGTTCAAAAGTAGAAATGAAGAGGTAAAAAAGCAATCAAAAGACTGTGATAAACACTGAAGACAAAAACAAAACAAGCAGGCTTCGTAAAGTCCATGGACAAATCATGTCTCAATTTCATTTTTTCACAAACTTTTGAAGTACCCTTGTAGAACATGAAAATAACATGAACACCAGAAGACAAAGCAAAGCAAAAGAACAGTAAAAACTAATTCAAGGGCTTATGGTTTGAGCAGCAGCAGACACAGCCAAGTAGGAAAGGCTCTGCAGGGGAGGAACTGAAAACCCACAGAAGCTGCACTCACAGACCACCACCAGAGCTCTGGATCTACCATAAGGTCCAGGACGTCAGTTTCCTACACTTGCAAGTGAAAAAATCACAATAGAAAGGAAAATACTGCAAGTTAGGAATCTCTAGAGATGGTACTCACTCTGCAGCCACACCTCCCAGGCAGAGTTCAAAGGGTGGGGCTACAATCAGACCAGCACAGAGAACCAGTGCTAAAAGGCTAAAAGCGGTGCAGTGACATTTGCAAAAGGAGGTGCAGGGGATTCTACACATTTTTTTCTTCCTATTCCCTGTCACACCCTCTTTGCCCAGCCCAGACCCCTTCAGGCAGTTGGGTGCGTAGTCACCCAAAAAAAATTTAAAAGTTCAGCAGTGACTCCACAGTTTTCCTAACGATACAGAAATAAAGACCTTGGTGGCTACTTACAATGTCAGCATTGGGGTCCCAGCCCTAAAATTAACTTGTGCAGGACCCTGGCTCAGGCCTGTAGAGCAAGAAAAAAGCAGGCACATCAGGCCTGACAGACAAACCGTAGAACAATCTGTAAAACCCCAAAATAAAAGGACATAACTATCTCGAGAATTACACTGTACACACGCAGATACCTAACTGACCTTCAAAGACAAAAATAATGTACAGTCTTTCTCCCATTAACTTCTTAACATCTACCTGCTCACCTCCATGGTGGTGACTAGAGGAGGGGCCTGAGTGAGCAGACACCCTCATCCACAGCTGGAGGGTTCTACAGTGCACACACACTGCCTATATAGCAAGGTGATTGGACAGTCATCCACAGTTTTATTTTTGCTTCAAAGTGGTGGGTTTTGTTTCTGCTTTTGGCCCTTTTGATCACACATTTTTCCTGGAGGTGGGAACTTTTTCTCCCTACGTTACCCAAGGAGAGACAGCAATCGTGGCCAGATAGCAAAGCTACAACCATACCACATAATATTCCACCATTGAGAAAAAAGCCAATAACAGCTGCTAAGCATTATATGCAGAAAGTGAAGCCAATCTCCTGATCATATCCACCAGGCGACATCCAGTAAGCTTAATAACACAACAACAAACATCCATTCAAACATTAAAAAACCCATATAACTACTGGAAATGACAAAAAAGAGATCTGAAACACAAAAAAAGGATATCAAAACATGTCGAAAAACAGAAAAGAATAACTGAGACAAATGTGCTAGAGACAGACAAGGGCTCCCCAGAAAAGGAGGAGGAGGTTTTGGATTTGTCTGAGAAAGAATTCAGAAGAATGATACAGAAACAAATTCAAATTCAAATGCTCCAAAAACGGGTGGAGGAAAGAAAGGATGAAGTCAGGAAAGTACTACAAAAGCAATCAAACAAGATTGATACAGCATTGGAAACAATTCAAAACTTGCTCAAAGAAGTCGAGATGAGTAATAATAAAATATCAGAAATGAACAAAACACTGAAAGGTGAAAGGAACAGAATAAAAGAGATGGAAGCCAGAACTAGCAAGCTGGAACACAAATCTCTCAATATTGCTAAGATAGAAAAGTAAGCTGAAAAAAGGATAAAAAAAAAATTTGAAGAGAGTCTAAGATTCATGCTGGATAACATGAAGAGGAAAAACTTAAGAATTACTGGCATTCACCACACACAGAGAAGACAAGAATTGGCAACTTGGACATTGGCTACCCAGAATGAGGGGCCTATAGAGGCAAGAAGTGAATGGTTTGCAAGCTTTCAAGAAGGAACCTAGATTCAAAGGGCGCGAAGCAAGGTGGAATCACCACTGAGTGGTATCCATTCTGCCTAGTCAGGGCTGATAAAAGGAGATACAAATAGGTCCCTTGTGATACAATAGCAAATGATTGCTATCTGGACTGATTGTAAGGGCTGGAAATGTAAAGGTGGATGTTTTGGAGCAAAGGGAGGAGAGTGATTAACCTTACAGTCTAGGAATGGAGGTCCCTGGGACCATCAAAGGAGAAGAGCATAGAACGGAACCCTACCCAGAGAAGCAATGATGCCAGGGATGGAGGCAGAGACAATGACGTGGGGAGATGGAGCAGCTGGAGATTTTGAACCTGGGA
>NW_006408887.1:830115-885646 GCF_000296735.1 Chrysochloris asiatica | reverse complement strand
TCCCGCTGGGAAGGGGGGGGGGGGGGGGGGAGAAGACTGTGCGGATAACAAGGGGGCAGGTTGATCGTTGATGCATGGAAGGGATTATAATCATGGGCAAGGAAACAATATATGATGGGATCAATGTGAACCTGATGTCCTCCCATGTAAACTATCACATAATTCACAATAAAGCATTAAAAAAAAAAAAGGAATTATTGGCATTACAGAACAGGAAGAATCAGAGAAATCCACAGGAGAGGTGAAGAGCTGCTGGAAGAAAATTTCCCTAACATCTTGAAAGATGAGAAGAAAAACATTCAAGAAGCCAAACTTATACCCCAGGAATGACAGACCCCAAAAGAAAATCACCAAGATATATAATAACCTCTCCAAAATCAAAGACAAGAATGGAATCCAAAAAGCAGCCAGGGAAAAGAGAAGTGTCACTTACAAAGGCAAGCAAATCAGATTAAGCTCTAACTGACTATTCAGCACAAGGAGTCCTGGTGTGGCACTATGGATTAATGAGCCAGACTGCAAAGCAGTTTGAACTGCAAGGTTGGCAGTTCAACCTGCAAGCTCCTGGGAAACCCTATATAGGGTCGCAACCGACTCGACGGCCCTTGAAAACAACAACATTCAGCACAAACCATGCAGGCAAGAAGGCAATCGGGAGACATATACAAAACAATAAAGAAAATGTCTGCAAACCAAGAATTGTCTATCCAGCAAAACTATCAATAAAATACAATGGTGCAATCAAAACATTCCAGGATAAAAAGAATATAAGAGATTTTATCAAAACCAATCCAGCACTTCAAAACATCCTAATGGGAGTTCTTTGGACTGAAAACCAACAAGAACAGACAACAACCAGAGAATGACAAGAGTGGCAACAACACCTGAAACTTAGACGATGGATAGCAGAGTCCAGATAGAACAAAACTACAACAGGGAATTCAATGGTGCTGGGAGGTCAACTGAAGATCTAAATATTATCAATGTCAAAGAAGGGACATATGTAGGAACACAGATCCAGATGGTAGAATGTCAGGTAGACTACAGGATACAATAGATTCTCTTAAATAGAAAGAAAAGTTAATAGACTATCAGGTAACGCCAAAGAAAGTTAATACATCACAACTTACTATGAAAATGAACTTCCAAGCAGAACAAGCAAACAAGACAACTAAGAAGAAACCGAAAAGAAATAGCACAAAAAAACACAACCTAAGCACAGAAAGGCAGAACAAAGCAATGAAAAACACTGCCAAAAAGTTAATATAACGGCAACAATTAATTCATACCTATAACTCTGGTAGCACAGTGGTTATGAATCGGGCTGTGAATCGCTAGATCAGCAGTTTGAAACTACCAGCTGTTCCGGGGGAGAAAAATGAGGCTTTCTGCTCCCGTAAAGATTAATAGCCTAGGAAACGACTCTACTGCACATAACAACATCAATAATTACACTGAATGTCAATGGATTGAATGCACCAGTGAGGAGACAGAGAGGGCAGATTGGATAAGAAAACAAGACCCTTCAATATGATGCCTGCAAGAGACACAACTTATACACAAAGACAAAAACAGACTAAAAGTTAAAGGATGGAAAAATATATACCAACAAGCTAACTACGACAATAAACAAGCAGGAGTGGCAATACTAATCTCTGATACAGTAAACTTTAAGACAAAAACCAGCATTAAGAGATAAAGGACACTATCTCATGATCAAAGGGTCAATTGAGCAAGATGACATAACCATTAATAAATATCTACGCTCCCAATGAAAAAGCACCAAGACATATGAAGCAAACCTTACTAGAATTGAAGAAATAGATAAATCTACAATTACAGTAGGATATTTTAATACGCCACTTTCGAACAAAAGTAGACAAAAATAGATCAATAGGACGTACTAAAATTTAAAAACGTATGTGCATCTAAAGACTTCACTAGAAGAGTAAAAAGGGAACCCAAAGAATGGGAAAAAATCTTTTGCAACGACATATCAGACAAGGGACTCATTTCTAAAATATATAGGAAACTACAATACCTCAAAAAGAAAAAGACAAGTAACCCTATTAAAAAATGGACACAGGACATGAACAAACACTTCACCAAGGAGATCCAGGCAGCCAACAAACACATGAAGAAATGTTAATGATCACGGGAACTGTGGTATAAACACATAATAGAATACTACGCTACCTTGAATAACAACAAGGAAGCTGCAAGCCGCGGCATAAGATGGATACCTTGAGGACATTATGCTGAGTGAAATTAGTCAGTCACTAAAAAGGAGAAATACTGCATAGGACCGTTATTGTAAAAGAGTAAGAAAAAGAACCCACATTAAATTTAAATACATATTTACTGATCACCAGGATGTATGGGATGAGAGGAGGGGAGGGAGGGAGGGGAAGATAGAGGACAGGTTAAGTAATAGACACAGGATAGGTTGGGTGCAGGGGTGAGAGTGGGGGCAATACACAAGAAGCGGGAGGGGAATGGAAGAACAAGGCTGATGGGAGAACATCACTTAGGCAGGTTCACATGGGCTAAGTGGGATAGAGGTAAATGATGATGTATGCACAACCTTGGAACAACAGGGCTCTGGGATACAGGGACTGAGGCACGGTTTGAAGAGGTAAAAGAAGCGAATAGTGGGTAGCGTAGTGGTTACAAGTCGGGCTGTGAACCTTAAAGTCAGCAGTTCGAAACTACCAGCTGTTCCGTGGGAGAAAGATGAGGCTTTCTGCTCCCATAAAGATTCATAGCCTCGGAAACCTGTACGGGGTCACTGAGTCGGTTCCGACTCCATGGCACATAACAACAACAACAGCAGTGTAGGCTGTCTTTTGAATCTTGGTTTCCCTTGCCTACCATTGTAAAATAGATACTTGGGGTGGGGGGTGAATAGCCCGAATCATCACTACACAAATCTTGTAAGTCTGTCTTCAGCCTATAACTGATTGGAATACCTTAAGGAGGCTAGAAGTTGCCCAGTGAAAGAGGCTTCCTGTGGAGCCTTTACAGTGCACAAGACCACAGGTAGAATCCAGAACCTACCGTGGTAGGAAATTTCCACTGGAAAGGACAGGTAGACCAGCCTGGAGCGGCTAGAAGAACACAAGATACTTCGTGAAAGAAAGACCGGCAGGAAAAATTTTTAAAAAATTAAGGCAGTCTGATTGATTACTACAAGAACAAGTAAGCTGCTTACCAAGGAGCCATCAAGGCAAGTGGTCGTGACCCCTCATAGCAAACTCCCTTCCAAGACTGAGACTCAAGGGGAATAAATGAGTAGGCATGTGGTCTGGCTGGTGACCATGTTGGTCACCGATAAGGAAAGGGGGAATAAACAGCAATGAAGTTGCGAGCTAAGCCCGACCACATTCAATAGACCCCCGTGAACCCAGGTGGAGATGTCTCCTGGATGGCCAACAGCATGGCAAGACCTGGGGACTCCTGGGCCCAGAGCCAGTGACATGGCCACAGAGGAAATAGGGATAAGACTCTTGTGGTACAATAATGAGTAATTGCCTTCAGGTCTGACTGTTAGGCTAGGAAATACAGAGGTAGATGGTTTTTGAAAAAAGAAACTGAGTGATTGATTTTGCTGCCAGGAGCAGAGATCCCTACCCAGAGAGGTAGTGACACAGGAATGGAGACAGAGAAGATGATGCGGACAGATGGAGTAGTTGGAGACACTGGACTAAAGGAGGGAGAAGGCCTGTGTGGTATATCCTTTAGGGTTATATGATGATGCATGGAGCGGACTGCAATAATTGCAATGAAACAAAATATGATAGGATGAGTTTAAAGCTTATGTACTCTCCCATGTAAACTTCACAATAAAAACTTAAACAAAAAAAACTAATTCAAGAAAAAAAAAAAAGAGTAAGAAATAGAAATAAGATTTGAAGTTACATTTTAAAAGAGTACACTACATATGCTCCTTGTGAAAGCAGTGGCTCCATACAATAAGCACTAGCTGCGAACCACGAGGTTCCTGGTTCGAGTGCGCCAGCTGCTCTACGGGAGAAAGATGATCCTTTTTGCTCCCTCGAAGATTTAAAGCCTTTGAAACCCTATACTGGGTCACCATGAGTCAGAACCAACTCGACAGCAATTAACAACAACAATACGTATGCCCCTTAGAAACCAGAATGGAGAGATTTCCTCTCTCATACTTTGGCTATGTTATCAGGAAGAAACAGTCTTTGGAGAAGGACATCATGATTGGTAAAATGGAGGGTCAGCCAAAAAGAGGAAGGCCCCCAACTAGATGGATTGGCACAGTGGCAGCAGCAGTGGACTCAAATGTAACAAAAATTGTGAGGACAGTGCTAGATCAGGCAGTGTTTTTTGTCTGTTGTGCAGAGTCATTATGAATTGGAGATGACTCGATGATATGTAACAAAAACAACAATGTGCCTGAGTGCCTCAACCCAGAACATCCAACATCAAACCGCAATCTAGTAAAATTAATAAACTTCTTAAGAAAAACAAAAAACATTAAAGCAAGTGACTTCACAAACTGAAAGAAAATTAGATTATCATCAATCTTTGACAGCAATGCTTTATGGCTGAAGAAAATGAAGTAACATTACCTAAGACACTTGAAGTAAGAAAATGTGGATCAGTGCTTCAATTATAAGGGAAATGAAGTGTTTTCCCTAAGTGCTTCCTGAGGAACAGAACTGTAGATAAATTGTGTTATGTGGGTGACAGCCTTAACATAAATATTTTTAGAAGTCAGACGACTGAGGTTAAAAGGGAAAGTCAAGCATGCCGTGCGTGGCAGTGTGCTCAGACAATAAAGGTAACAGTTGTATAGTCCTATTCTTATTCCTCGTGCCAGTTGTTGTTGTTGTTAAGTGCTGTCGAGTTGGTTCTGACTCATAGTGACCCTAGTAAAGGGTTTCCGAGGAGGAGCTGGTGGGTTTGAAGCACTGACCTTGTGATTAGCAGTTCAGTGCTGATCCTACAGCACCACACCAGGAGTCCTGCCCATGCTAGTCAATAAAGTCCCTGTGAACATTGAAGAAGCAAATACCAAACCAGTTTTTTTGAGGAGCTCATCTGGGAATTTTTCACAGCTTTCTGCACATCTATGTCTACAAATGAGAATGAAAGCACATGTATTTTTAACATGTAGGCGAGTTTTGCAAATACAGTATCAATGAATAATGACTACGGGACTACTTTTTTAAAATGTAAGAATTGTGGATGACAATAGAAGAGGACATGCAAAAATACATTGGTGATGGTAGTATTAGCATTTATTTTGAACCTATTGGGTATGTGCAGGAGGTCTGGTGGCATTGTATGTTAGGCATTGGGCTGCTAAACCTTTAGCGATGTTGGCAATTCACACTCACAAATGTCTTCAATGGAGAAAGATAAGACTGCCTGCTCCTATAAAAATTTAGTCTCAGAAACCCTACTTCGTTGCTTTGAGTAGGAATCTAAACGACTGCAGTGGGTTTGGGTTTGGTTTGATTATATATGTAATATTAGAAAATAAAAATTTGGGGACAGTAGTTATTAGCTATTCTACTTTAATCATTGCCAGGGTCCTGAAAACTGAGGTTAAAAAATCCTGTAGTTCTAAATTTCAATTGTAAGCATCAATATGAGCTTATGAGATATTTAATTAAAAAATAAAATTTAAAAAGGCAGTATATACGTATTTACACAATGTATATGCACATGCATATATATATGCCTTTCCTTCTTAGCTCTGTTCACAGGAAAGTCTAAAAACAATAATTTGGTATGGAATAAAGGACATACAGATGTAATATTGTTGCTAAGTGCAGTAGAGTCAGCTCCAACTCATAGTGAGCCTGAATAAGGTTTCTGAGACAAAGTTGCTGGGTTTGAACCAAAGTTCCACAGTCTTCAATTATAATCTGAAGAATCAATTATGAATTCATGAGGTTATTCTACCTTTCATAAAGTTATGTTATACTGTGCATGTGAATATTTACATATGAATGTGCATATATCCAGCTCTGTGCACAGAGTAACAATACAAACATGGATCACACCTATGGTAAATAAGTAAGTCTTGGTGCCCAATGTATGGTATTGAAATCCCATTTCCTAATAAAAGAAGCCAGAACTTTATTAAGAATGGTTTATTCCAGGTTTGGGGCAGAAAACAATACTCAAGATGAGCCCAGATCATCTTGTCACACAGATGGTAAGTTACCCAAAGAATAAAGAACCAGGAGTCAACTAGACCAGGGCTTCCACTTGCCAAAAGTGAGCTAATGTGAGCTTCAAGAATCAAGCAAAACTTTCACATCACATAGGGGATTGCCCTATAAATTATTAAACTATATATTAGTTTATTCTGAATTTTGGCACCTATACTTTTTATTTAATAAGAATAAATTTTTTTAAAACAATGTAACCATATTCCCTACTACCAGTTCAGTAAAGGCCCTTAAGGATGACAACGCTATGGCTATCTCTATAGGAATAGGACTCTGTGGTTAAGGAATAATAAAAAAAGACTTCTTTCTCATAAACTAATGTGAAACTGGCAGTGCCATAAGCTAAAAGGGATCACTATGGTGTGAAAGGCTGAGGGAGGTTGGGTATACAACTCATAGAAAAGCAAATACTTACTGAATGCCTACTACTTGCTAGACATTGTGCTACCAAGAGAATAAAACCAAGATCTTCCTCTCAAGGAAGGTGCTAAATCTTGGTTTTGATTTGTTTGAGATGTTAAATTCACTTGGTAAAGGTGGAACTCTTATTTTCTCTTTGCCAGCTTAATGTTGTGTATGTTTATTGTTGATTGTTGTTGATAAGTACCATGGAGTCATTTCCGACTCATAGTGACCCTGCACAGGATTTCCGAGGCTGTAAATCTTTATGGGAACAGAAAGCCTCATCTTTCTCCCGCAGAACAGTTGGTAGTTTTGAACTGCCGACCTTGAGGGTAGCAGCCCAATTTGTAATCACTACACTACCAGAGCTCCTTAATGTTTTCTATGTATAAATTAGGGGAAAACACACTTTGATTAAATACCATCATTTAAAAAGCAAAAGAATAAAGACTATTATCAAGGAGAAATTTATTACAATCCAAATCCAATAATGTTTATTCAAGTCAGAGAAATTTGTGCTCATTAATGAAGATAGGTACATGCCTTTGTTTCCACATGTATTGATTCTTTTAGAGAAGCAACAGTCAAAACAGTACAGGAAAAGGAGAAAACAGAGGTATTGATCCAATTTAAACTCAGTTTTATTTTAAACATACTATTATTTATTTAAACTAATATTTTATAATATAAACATCATTAAAAATACCTGAATTATTACTCTCAGCTAAATTTCTAGTAGTGGTGTCTGAAAAGGAGATCATGTTCACTCCACACACACACACACACATATATATATTTAAATAATATTTTGTCTTCAATGTAGGTTTACACAGCAGTTTAGGTCCTCATTCAACAATTTATACACAAGTTGTTTAGTGACAATGACTATTACATTCTTCACAATGCGTAAACATTATCATTATGTTCATTCTGGTTGTTTTATTTCCATCAATCTAGTTTCCCTGACCCCTTACATTCTCATCTTTGTTTTAAAGTTAATTTAAGTGTTGAACATTTGGTCTCATCTAGGTGGTTTTTTTAAAGGAACACAGTATTTGCAGGTGGTACTCATTATACTTTTAGCAAATCTATATAAAGAGCTCTGGTAGCGTAATGGTTATGGAATCAGGCTGTGAACCACAAGGTCAGCAGTTTGACACTACGAGCTGTTCCGGGGGAGAAAGATGAGGCTTTCTGCTCCTGTAAAGATTTACAGCCTCGGAAACCTTGTACAGGGTCGCTATGAGCCGGAACCAACTCCATGGCACATCACAACAACAAATTATTTAGATACAAGATGACCTCGGGGTTAGTTTTGGTTTAAGGTTTGAAGAGTATATCAGGGAAACAGTCTTGAGTTTCCCTGAGTTTCATCAAGTAAGTCTAAATTTTTTCTAAAGCAATTTCAGGTTCTGTTCTACATTTATCTCCCATTCTATCATAGTTCATCTATTGTGACCCTGATCACACTGGTCAGTAATGGTAGCCAGTCACCATCTACGATCTACCATCTCCATATAAACAACTCTTAAATGATCAAGGAAAAATGACATCAGAATAATTTTGATTTCAATAAATTTAATTTGTTGAGCACCTTTCTGTCATTTATACTGTTAGACGTTTGACAATGGTATACATGTACCATCAACTCCCTTTTCTAGAAGTGCTAGCTCAGAAAATGAGGCTATCTAAGAGTGAACCAGCACCAACGGTATGTTAAACTGTTACCTGAAGTGATCCCTGGTTTTTGTAACTTCTCCCATAGTACCTTCCACCTCTTCCAAAGGTTCTAATCACGGGGGTGGAAATAACTCCTCTAGGACGGCTAAATAAATTAAAAAATGACAAATGTAAGTATATATAAATTTTTTACAGATAACATGTAATATTAAAATAGTATTTAAATCATCTTATTCCAAAGACCTCATTCTTTTTTTCTGTTTTGTTCAAATCCAATGCATTTACTTGAAAAATAATGCAATTTAAAAATACTATTTTCCAAAACATTAGAAAAAGATTCCTGGTTGAATAATGCTACAACTACATATTGGAATACTATGCAACTATCAAGAATGATGCTAAAATAGAACACATTTAATGATATAAAATTGTTTCTAATAAATTCATACATGAAAAAAAGCAAGTAAGAGGTTTAAATTTTTTACACTGTTCAGAACTTACCCTCTTGCTGGTCCTCCAACAGAAACTACCTGTAGTGGGAAAGGTCCTCGGCTTCCCCGGCCACGCCTGCTCCCTGCCCAGTGGCCAACCACAGTGCCAGCTATTTCTAATTTTCCTCCCTGAGAAGGTATAGGTTGGACTCCTGCACAAAAACAAAACAAAACACAAACACACACACATACACACAAAAAGGGGGGGGACACTTTACAACCATGGAATTAAGACTAAAACGCAATTTTTTTTCAATTTTTGTTCTTTACTCTGCTTTTCTGAAGATTTCTATTTTATTAAGTAGATTGAGTCTGTGCACATTGTTTGATTTTAAGCTGTTACTCGAAACATGCTTAGAGGTAAAACATATTTGTCAGCTACTCAAAGAACCCATATAAATTAGGTTACCAATGGAAAATGTATTCAGATTATTTATACAGAAACATGTAATAAAGCATTGCTACTGGGTGCATATGACACATCTATATTATCAAAATACAAATATGTAAAAAAACTTTCAATTTTACTAAGTTTAGCTAGGTAGTCTGTTATTTCTTTTTGTTTTGGTAAATTAGGATTTCCTTAGGCAAGGCCCCAAACATTCTTTAAACTCACTAACTTCTATTAATTACTATTAGCCTACACATTCTATGGGATGCTGTAGGCACACATTCTATGGGGTCCTACACATTCTATGGGGTGCAATTTACATCCACCAGCCATTCCTCAGAAACTGTATACAGGATTGCTTTGAGTCGCAACTGACTTGATGGTATTTAGTAACAACAATAACACACATTCTATATGATTTTCTGACTTACAAAACAAAACGAAAAAAACAATTTAAGTGACTGATTACAATACTTCCTAATTAAACATAGGTGTGCCCCAAACATCTGATTTTTGGGCTTGTGGAACAGATTACTAATAATCTCCCATTCTCTCAAAGTTGGCTGCTACAGTGACTGATGATGGCATCTGTGCCAGTGCTGTCCCACAGAAATGCATAGCACGCCTCAGATTTTCAAGCAGCCAAGTTTAAAAGGTAAGAAAAAAAGAAAGCAAATTTTAACACTATACTTTATCTACCAAAATAATAACAGAACATATTATAAGTATAAAAAATTACTCAGTTATTTTTCATTCTTTTTTTCTGGACTAAGTCTTCATAAATCGGAGTTTCATAAACAATTTTAGTAAAGTTAGGAACCAAGTTCCTTTGTCATTTCAGTCTAATTACTTTCCCCAAACTACCCATACTAAAATTTCTCCCCCCTCTTTTGATCTTTTAACACAAAAAGCAAGTCTTAGTTTCAAGGCAAGGCATTTTTATAACGGAAGCAAAATAAAAAGCCCATATAGTACACATGACTGCAAGTTGTTCAATGAGTAGTCAGGTCAGAAAAGCACCCCTTTAATAGGCTAGATACAAGGACAAGTAGTCAGAAAGAAATGGACATGCGACTGCAAAAGGAAAATGAAAAATGAATTCTCTATATCTACAGACAGAACAATGACTGCACTTTATTTACGAATCTTATTTCTGCAAAAGATTATCTTTGCTAGCCTCAGTAAGTACCCTTAAGGAAATGAGTTGGAAAAACACTCCTGGGTGATGAGAATAGGGGTTGCTTACCCTAAAAGTTACTCAAAATTTTATTTAAATAATGCTTGTACTATAGACTTGATGCCCATTTTTAGATTTGCAGTTCCAAAAGGATAGATTATGATAGAGCCACGTGTTACAGGCTTCAACTGAACAAAAACTCACAAGACAGTACTTCAAAAGTTAAATGTCAGGTTTTTGTATTTGCAAATGAGAATAGATGCAATGGAATTTAAAATAAAGTCACTTATTTATGTATCCAATATTAGAACTTTCCTTAAAATATATTTCTAAGAAATAAAATGTGACAAAAATAAAGTTTTTACGCGAACAATTCAACTATGGCATTAAAATTTTCTGTACACTCATAATCTCTTTACCAAAGACAACTATATTAGAGAAAAAAATAGGAAAGAAACGTCACTGAGTATTATTCAGCAACTCAACCTTTTAATGTGAGTTGATGGTGGAGTTTACCAAAGTCCACAGAAACACTTTTTCTATGTGGACACTCACTGGCCTACACTGAAAGGCAGAGACTGGCCACAGCAAAGCTGCTGCAGAGACCTGGGGGCAGACAGAGTCTAGGAGAGTAGCAGTCAATGAATGTCAGAGCAGGGGCCTAGAAGAAAGAATATTCCACTGCAGAATGTTGCTTATAAGGACAGATAAGGAAGAAAAGAAATGGGAAGTCAGTTGGGAGCTAGATTATGGAGTGAAAGCAGCTATTGGCAGGCAGAAGATCTAGGAGAAGGTTTGGGTATAATTACCGCCCTGTAACTTGCTAGTCCTGCTGCTGTCATTGCCTGAGAAGGCTCCGGAATGTCCTGCTGCTGCTGCCACTCGGAAGGCACGGTAAGCGCCTGTTGCTACAGTTTCCCCGTAAGGACCTCCAAAGCCACAGACTCCTGTTAAACCCAGGGTAGAGAGAGACAGGGGAGAAGCCATGAGGCAGCTGGGTACAGGGGTTCAGTTCTCTTTGAGGGTACAGTCACTGCAGAGTTTTACATCTGAGTGACCCCTTTCCTTTCCATTGTGATGTTTACACAATAGCAATACTAAGACAAGGGGATCTGCCGACCCTTTTATCATCATTCTACACATTAAATGTTTCAATAGAACCCCATCCAGGGATGGGTCTTTTCTAGGAGAGGCCATTTGAATAAGGTATTAACACTGAGTGTTCAATGACTGGCCCTGGAAGATGGCTAATGAAGAGGGTTTCTTTGACCTTGATGGCTTTACTTTCTTTCCCTCAAATGAGACAAACATCTTAAATAAAAAATGCAAGCAGAGAATCTTCCAGCTATGTTGACAAATACTCAAATCCAGCCTTAGCAGCAGCTTTATTGACCCATCTCAGCTCTCCCTTTCCCATATTCTCTTCAAAGATCTCATCTATTCCTTTCCAATTTGAGGAATTTGTGGCTGCAAATTTCATAACCAAGACTGACCATTAAAAGATCTCAAGATACGGCTCAGCTAAAAGACACTACAAACTATTTTTTAAAAACTTCTTTTTCCTACATAAATGTATTTTGGCAAAACGTACCTGCAAAACCTCTGCCCCTGCCCTGAGATGGTGGGAGTGGCCCAAAGTGCCGAGGATACATGGAAGCTGGGTAGAAGGGCAGAGCAGGAGGTGGTGGGAAAGGAAGAGGGTGGTTCTGCCGGGAGAAATTTAGTCCCTCAAGAATGCTCTGACGCATCTTTTCAACCTTGGCAGCTTGCTCAGCCTAAAATTAAGAACCCAATATGAAAAACCTTGATTCAGAAGGTTTTAATCTAATGGAAATAAACAAGATATTATATCAACTGCTGAAACATATTTACCCATAAATAATACAGTCATAATATATTCAGTGAAAGGAGCCATGATGGCACTGTACAGTAAGCACTGGACTGCTATCGCAAGGTCAATTCACACCCACCAGTTGCTCCAAAGGAAAAAGATGAGACCTTCTGTTCTTATAGGCATTTACAACCTCAGAAACCCTATAACAGGGTCGCTATGAGTCAGAATTGATCAGTGGTAGTTGGTTTTATTTTATATTCAGTGATACTTGTTTACAGAATGGAAAAATAATCACAGAAGCAAAAATCCAAGAAAACGAACACATACTTTATAATCTTGTAAGTGTATATAAACTGAAAATTTTCTATTTTCTCAGGATACACTGGGGTAAGATACATTTAATATAAAAGTTTATTTATGAAAATGTACCTGGTTCTCAAAAATCAATGGAAAATCCCAGACAGACAACTCATGAGCCGTAATTTCTGTTCACATACATTCCACTAGATGAAAATTTTTACTGTGGCTGTACACGTCAGATTTAAACGTTACTTTTCCTGTGAGTTCTAAGTGCTAGACCAGGCATTTGTTATACTTCACACCTGAGAGAAAGCCTGGAGATAATGGTGAATCGACAACCTGACCCAGTCTCTGCCAGGCTGCCTGTGAAATGCCAAGGCTTCTGCCCCTCATGTGCTAGTTACAGTATGTAAGAAATGTACGCCGCTTAAGTGTGGACAAAGAAATCTAATTCCTTCGTTAATAAATATATAAACTGGAAACTAGTCTTTTATTAGAGAAGACTGGTTAGAAATTCATTCTCTGTCCACTCCCATGTGCTTAGACAGGCATGGTGGGAAGAGCACAATTTCCAAGTCAGCGTCTAATGTTTAAAAAACTTGAGCAACTGTGAATCCCTTTATATACTGGGAACACCACCACCAAATTTATTTACAAGCAGAGCACTAGCGCTCATACAGGTACTATGTCCCATAGAGGTCTCTGTGCCACTCACCCCAAATGACAAGCAGAGCTCTAGAGCTCGTACAATCACTGTGTCCCATGGTGGACACCTGTCTCATCCCTGTGCCACTATTCCCAAATGACAAGCAGAGCTCTAGAACTCATACAGCCACTGTGTCCTATGGTGGCCACCTGATTTGTCCCTGTACCACTAGCCACAAATGACAACTAGAGCTCACACAGGCACTGTGTCGCATGGCATACCTGACCGTCACAGAGGTCAATGAGTGGGCTCTTTTCCCGGCTGGCTTTGAGGAGTTTGAACTGGAAGAGCTTGCCATCGAAGTACATCCAAGGACAGCAGTGTTCCCATGGGATTGGCTGCCCACATGCATCATTTGCAAACAAGGCCATGTCCACTCCACTCATGAACAAAGCTGACAACTGAATTCCACGGGGATCTAGGTTCTCAATCTTTAAATTGAAAAGAGTAATGTCTATGGAATAAGAGTACTAAAGTATTTAATGCTTCCAATTTTTCACACAACTCCCCAAGGTTAACAGAAACTGTTCCTCAACAACACAGCACCACTATGTATTTACACTGATCTAGCATTTGCCTTATTTGAATAGAAGTACTACTTACATTATTTAACAAATTTAGATTTATAAGAATACTTCATAAACATACTGAAATATTTCAATTTGGAATGTGGAAAGCATTACACAAGTTAAAGTAGTACTGTATTTTAAGTTTAATTGCAACAAAGTAATGAATCATCAATAGTCTCCTTAGCACTTAAGAATACTGCAATGTAATTATGGAATAAAATTTTATTTTACACTTCAGATTCTAAACACTGGCAACATTAATACAAAGGTTGTAAAAGGAAACACTAAGATTTCAGATTTCTCAAGTCGTTATGTTCAAAGATTACTTGGTATAGTTAACTCTAAAATAAGACTGCACTTTATTTTTACATTATTTTACATGTTCATGTTCAAGATAGCAACTTATTAATGAGACTGTCAAAATGTTTTAGGAAAAATGAATAGCTTATAAATGAAAGAACACAACAACAAAAATATCATATTTGAACAATGCATAATATTATAACCAAGTATAAATTTCTATTTCACGGTTCTTTCTCACTTAGTAATGAAGACAAGGTTTCTTCCTTTCACATGACCCCTTATGCTAACATACGATGAGCAGGATAATAAGTGCTAACAAAAATACAGTCAACTCTTGATTATCTGTACTTGGAAGACCTGGTTTGTGGATTATCCAGGAAAAAGTTTTAATTCTATTCTAGTTTCTTTTACTTCGCACACTTAGTTTCTAAAATGAAGGTTTATTAAGAATGCTACCTTTATGGGTTTCATCTAAGCAGTGCCTAGTTATGGCAGGCAAATTGGCTTTTCATTAAAGATAAAAGCATATCATTCCAATGCCAAATAGAAATGAGTCTGACAATCTACTGTTTTGTGCCTTCAGTGTCAACATTACCCAATCTGAGCTAATACTGTTTTCCAAATGTTTTATTTTTATAGCCAATGCAGTTAAGAATGCCCAAAACCTGGAAAAGTCTATTCATAAATTTATAAACAGTGCCTAGCTATACTCCCCAATCCTATATGTAGAACTGGCTGTTATTTTTCTTGTGTAGTTGGTGAACAGTTAACTAAAAAGTATGTCAGTTAAGGGCAGGTGGGAATTGGGAAAATAAACTTAGATGCATTTTTAAATTTATGAACAGAAAGTAAAGAGAGAAGGTCAGACTGGACCAAAATGAAATAAATACATATATAATTCCCTTTGATTAAATAAATCAAATAGATTCCAGAGTAGTCCTTCCCTATTCCTAAGATGCAGAAAGAAAAAAAAAAAAATCTCATCCTCATCTCAAGAGGGAGCCTTCCTCTCTCCCAAAGCTGACACTCCACCCTTTACTGGTTATAAACTTGCAAAGCAATGCCAGCATGTGAACTCAAGAAGGGGAAGGTCAAGAAACAAACCTGGGCTGTCCCATAGGACCTTGTCCACTTCCATGCCAGTAGCAACAGTACACCTGAGCTCTTCTCTAGGACTGTCTCTCTGTAGGAGTGGTAACAGTGGACCTTCCATGTGAGCAAGACTTTCCCACTGACAAAAAGCTGCCACACACATCACTCAATCAATGTCAAATAGCACCATAAGCCAGAACCACTCAGCTCATAGTTGAAGGTAGCAGGCAGAGCGATATGGTGCCTCATTTGGTGCAGAGGACTGACTCCAAAAGTCTTCCAGTCCCCACCCAATATACAGAGAATGGGGACTCTAAACCAAGGATTCATGAAAAGAAATGAGTGAACTGATGTTGGTCTAAAAGATGTTTGCTATTCAAATTTTTTTAAAAAAGCTAAAAATTCTTGTTCATAAAAATATGAAGAAGCATCAAACTAGTTGATGCTTTTCGTAACCACACTCAAATACTTATCTGATGATGCTAACTCAAAGCCATTTTCTGAGCAAAGAGCTTATCTGTATACCAAGTTTAAGAAACAATGTCAAATGCTTTATAACCCAAAAGCACCCAAATTAAAACTACCATAATCTTAATTTGCTACAGGAGAAATGGAAAAAGTCTAGATTACCCTCTCACACACACACATATAATTTTTAAGTTACCTCAATATTAGTCGAAGAACTGTGCTTTTATGGGACTTAAAATATGGTGCCTACAGTTTTAAAACTATTTGCTGTTTTAGTAATAACCACCACCACGAAATTAACAGAGAAAATTCCTCAAAATAAAAGCTGTTTTCAAGCAATGTGAAAATATGTAGATTTAACCTCACTCTAGAATTTTAAAGAATTACATTACGTAGTGTTATACTTAAAAAAAAAAAAAAAAACCACAACTGCCCCCAATTATTAATTATATAAATAATATCTAATATTTCTGGGACACATAATAAATATGCATCAAACAGTACTCTAAAGTATTTTTATATGTACTATATCTCATTTACTTTTCTCAGTAACTTTATAAGTACTATTATTAATACTGTATAAACTCAGTCACAGAGTGTTCCAGACCACAAAACTGGTCACTGATAGAATCAGAATCAAAGTCCTTGATAGCAAAAATAGCCACAGTATTCACATTCTAGCCTTTTTCTTTTATAACAACTTAAAATTACTCAACATTCTTCAGGGTTCCTCATTAGAGCAACAAAGACAAAAATTCTGACTTTAGAGGAAATGCAAGTATGAAATTTAATCTCAGCCCAATTAGCTAAAGAAGCAATTTTTAGTGCAGTTACTTCGTTCGAGTTCTATTTACTGGGCAACAAGACTCTTACTTTAATTTGTCATATTTACCTATATGCAAAATAACTCTTACAGGTATCACAGACATGTTGCTCGCCCCTAATACTGTCTTTAAAGCTCTTCATTTTCCATCTTTTATATTCTGCACTTGCCATGTGAAACTGTTAAAAGAATTTAAGGCCATTATAGGAATGTTGAGAGCAAAGGAGAAAGAAACTGAACAATATTGTAATTATACAAAGGTTCTTCTCCTCATCCTTTACCCCCACCCGCCTTAAAACAAAGGGCCAGTGCTCCGTTACTTTCATAACTATATTTATGCTGCTAACCTAGCAGAAGCTCTTACAAAAATGTGACAGGAAAAAAAATGAGGCCCATCAATCACCATTACAGGTATTCAAGGAACTACATAGCACTCTCAACTATTCATGGAAATCGTTGGGAAAAGCATGGATGGAATGAAATTCTTAAAAATTCATTTTATTAAATGGTTTCAAATGCTCTTCCCACAAAGCCTCCAATCAGAAAAGCTAACAAGAGGCCTAACTGCCAGAACTGATCTTTTCTTTCTCTTCTCCTTTAATAGCAATGCTTATAACCATACAGAGGATAATACACAGGAGAAGAAAATAGTGTTTGGGCAATCCACAAACTGGACAATGGGCCCCTAAAACAACAACAACGAAATCAAGAGTTGACTATATCATATACAGTGAAATGGTGTGTGATAGAAAAGCATCATCATTGCTTTCATATGGATATATTTAATGTCTAAACAAAAAAGCCATTTTGAAAGCCATTTTTCTATCACTGAATTTTGGGACCCTCAGCTATGCATACACATTTTTGTACTATTCATATACTCAGTCAGGTAGCTGAGGGAATCATCCTTCTTTAAGAAAAACCACCACCAAAACAAAACAACAAACAAAAATGCCTATATCCTTTCCCCAACTGAATGATAATTTTCTTTATAGCTTTCTCAGAATTTATAGTAACAGTGAACATGAAGTACATAAAGGTGTAGGCTATCCTTATTAAAGTGAACTATAGATTGCCAGACAAGCAAGGCAATGATGAGTGAAATTGGAATATACATAAATTATACCTTTCTAAATACTTCTCTACAATTGTCTGGCATTAGATGAAGAAAAAGGGGAAACCCATGAAAGTACTAAGATCTCAAAAGAACCAAAATGAAAGCTTAAGACTGTGACTCTTTCAAAAGTTATATCCTATGTGTCGATCCAAAAATGAAAGGAATATGGGATATAAGATGAACTTTGAGTCAAAGTAACTTGATGGTGAATAAGGCTTAGTGGGCATACCTGATACCTGGTGGTCTGATTCTCAGAACTGGGATGTCAATACTGATGTAAAAATCTATATAAGAGAAACAGGAAGTAGAGGTAGAGGGATGGCACCACACTATCATAAAAGTATTTACAACACCCCTGAAAGCACACTCTGGTAATGAAGACGGAGGTGGCGAAACAATCTGGGTAAGAACACAAGGAATAAGAACCTGTACTTAGTCTCTGTCATTCTGTGTTGTAGGAGAAACCTGACCAAACATTTTTAAATAAACGCAAATTTAAATTCAAACACATAAAAATAAGTCATATCTCACAAACAGAAAAGCTTCATCTACAAAGTAAAGAATACAATTTGAAGATTTTTTTAAACTTAGTTTGTCCCAAAGTTAAAGGGAAGCATAATGGTGGCCATAAATGACTTGTGCTTGGCACAGTCAATGAGGCTCATCAACAAATTATTAAATTGACCAGAATAATTTAGGGAAGCACCAGCTTTAGAGGACTGCAAATCTATAAAGCAAGTCTAAACCCCTCTATGGGGAAAGAATGCCTTCGTAAAGAACGGCAGAAAGATCTAAAAGTGAAGGCAATTTTAACAAAACAGATTATTTGATTGCAAATCAAATTTTATAAAAAATAATCAACAAAAAATATGAAAAGAAAAACCCCTGAATAAATGAAAAAGTAGATCTAAGAATTTAGCTAACTTTGAAGTCTCGTGCTTTCTAAAATTTAGTACAGAAATTTAAAAAACAATCACAACCATGTGAATCCAGCAACTAATAAAACTATACTAAAAAAGATATGCACACTAACATTTAGATAAATAGGAGAAAATTATCAAAACAATGAAAGAACAAAAGAACTTAGCAGAAAGGAAAATAAAAAGAAATATGCTATTAAATGCTAAGCTCAGGTGAATAGGGATGATCACATAACTTTGTTTTCCAAGTGTTTTTTTTGTTTTGTTTTTGAAAAAAAGGGTATTACAAAAGTAAAAGGGCAAAGAATATTTTTAAAGAGAAAACGAGAGCTGTAATTGGAACAATGGAATGAAATAAGTAATAGAATTCTGGCTAGATATCAGAAACTCTTAATATCAAGCCCTCCCAAGGTTTGGAATCATCTACTAAAAATAAAAAAGAACATTTATCTTCTGCTGTGAAGATCAAGAACAAACATCAATTGGTAAACAAAAGAAAAGCTTTATCTGAAAAGTGGAATTAATAATTTCCAATCTGGGGATGGCAAAATCAATAACTATAAAAGACTACTCTTTTTGTCTTGGCTTAGTGCACTGAGCACTTCTGCCCAGTGAAGGTTAACTGTGTTATAGTGAAATCCAAAACAAGACTTCCCAAGACGATAAAATTAGGCTTATAATTTACCTTAAGCTCCTGGAGCTGGTCAGGCTCATAGAGCTTGGGGGATAATGCCTGAGCCAGGAAAGCATCCAGTTCCTGGCGACGCAATATCCGCACTCCTGGCCACTGCACCATGTATCTAGAGTGAACAGAAAAAGGTTTACTGTTATTACAAGTTTACTGTTATAAACAGGTTCACCAATTACATGAAAAACGTCACTGTTTAGGTGCTAAATACATGTGAGGATAACTCAAGGCAAGAAGGCCTATGAGGACTGCGTGATCATCTTTTCTGTTTTTACTTTATGCCAATTCCAAAGGAAAATCTAATTATCACTTGGGCTGACCATATTTTTATTTTAGAGTAATTAAAAATACTATACTAAACTAAATATACTGAAAACTAGTTGGTCAGTGATTTTTGATACCTTACTATTAGTGGCTTTAAACCCTTAACCACCAACTGACATGCTTTGGTAATTCCAGATAAGGTACCCAGAAGGAAAATCTTAGTTAAAATAAGTAAGTTCAATTTCATAATTAGAGGCAAAAGAATTAAGTGAACATTCTCCAATTGAGGTGTTCTTGCAGCAGGAGAACAGGCGGCGGTAGAGGAGAAAGGGCTGGTGGGGGAGAAACTTGACCAGAAGCAGGACACAGGTACTATTGATTAAAAGGTCTTCAAGATGAGTACATGTAACCCTCAGGATACATACAAATATACTGAGGTTTCCCTGGTGTAGATCCTTTAGCACGTTACAAAAACAAAGTTACGTGATTTTCATGCTCCTCTTAACTCACATGGTGCACTGACCCAGAATGGAAAAGTCTCAAAGAGGGCTACCAAAGGTACAATTGCAAATATTGTTTTAGTATATGTGAGTGACTAATCACTGTTGTTATTGTTGCTAAGTGCCATCAAGTTGGTTCTAACCCATAGCGACTCTGTATAGGGTTTCCGAGGAGCAGCTGGTGAGCTTGAACCACAGACCTTGCAGCTCAAACAGCTTTGCAGTCTGATGCATTAACCCACAGCACCACACCAGGACTCCAACTAATCACAGTAACTTACTAATAAATCTTTTTGCAAGTTGAATGGTTCAGAAATAATTATTACATTCAACAAGTACCTAATCAAATTGCCAACTAACCATTAAAAAGAACTTGTAATGATAGATTATTATGTTGTTTTTGGCAAATAACTCAAAAGGAGTTTAAAGAACTGTGAGATGTTATAGCAAAATCCTTTCCATTCCCATTAGCTGAGGAAATTTCCAAAGTGCTTAAAATCTATGCTATCAATTAGTATTCATCCAAGGGAACATAAACTAAATGAAAGGAGAAAAGCTCCATTGAGTTAATTAACAGATATTTAAAAAAAAAAATAAGTTTAAGTACTGGAATAATACAACCGTTAAGTGTCTAATATATAAAATATATAGAAAATTTCTATAACTTAAGGGCTAAAAGACAGGTAATTAAAAAAAAAAAGAAAGCACAAGGACAGACACATTACCAAAATGGATACTCACAGACACATGCTAAAGATGCTAAGTACCATTAGTCAACCAAGGAATGTATACCAAAACTGCAATGAAATACCATTTCACCTCCACTAGGATATTAAGGTTTTAAAAAACAAATACATAAAAAAGGAAGGTAAATACTAAGTGATAGATGGTATATAGAGAAACTAAAACCTTCACCACTGCTGGTGGGAATTTGAAACGGTACATCCATGTGGAAAACAATCTGATGTTACCTCAGAATACTGTAAATACAACCTCCACCAATCACCAAGGAATTCCATTCCTTAGGTATATACCCTAGTGAGGTAATAGAAGTGTCACACACAGATATATGCACATCTATGTTCATTGCTGAACTAGTCACAATAGCAAAACAAAGGAAACAACCTAAGTGCCCACAGGTAAATTGATAAGCAAAATATGGTTAAGTACGGGTGTGGTGCTGTGGGTTAATGTGCTGCACTGCAAAATCAGTTTGAACCACACAGTCAGCAGTTCAAGCTTACCAGCTGCTCTTCGGAGACCCTATACTGGGTGGCTACGAACAGGAACGGATTCAATGGCACTTAACAACAAAACAACAACAACATACAAGGGAAGACTACTTGATGAAGAAAAATAAATTCCTGAAACATCTTACAAAGTAGAAAAACATGAAGGACATTACGTTGAGTGAAATATAAGTCTAATACAAAAGGAACTTCTTTTTACCTCGACTGCAAACTCCTAAGTGTAATATAACTTACCCCACTTGCTCCCTGTGTTTCTTGTTTCCATCCCTCCTTTCCCCACTCATCTGAATTTTGTTCTTAGGTAAATGTAATCCTTTTGATTTCAAATGGTTGACCAATCTATGATGTATGTATCTCACCAGTGTGTTTGTCCCACCGATATACCTATTTAATGCTTGGCTGAAAATTGAACCACTGAGGTGAGTACAGTTCTAGATTTGAAGAGCCATATCTCAGGCCTACACCAATTTCTATCTGACCAGTTTGTCTGGTCTTTGTTTATGATTTTGAGATGTGATCCACGTTTTGTCCCAATAGTAGTCATATTTTTTGTTTATAGTAAAAGGAAAGATAACACTGAATATGGGACTAAGGGCCACAGAGAGAGGCCTATTTGCAGGCATGGCACAAAAGCTATCCTAATGATCTGATCCTGCATTGTAACCTGCTGTCTTCCTTAATACACACTGTGAGTATGGTATCTGGGTTCTTTGTAGTCACTGCAATGAATTATCGAGTTCAGATGAGAAGTATGAGGGATGGTTGGTGCCCTATTTTAAACTTCGGGGAAATTGTTATGTCAGTTTAAATGTGTAAGAGATATGTTGTTAAATTAGGTGCCATCATGCCGGTACTGACTCATAGTGACCCTATACAAAACAGAATGACACTGCCTGGTCCTGAGCTAACCTAACAATTGTTGCCAGGCTTGAAACCACTGATGTTTCCACTTTTCCAATCTATCTCACTAGGGGTCTTCCTGTTTTTCTCTGACCCTCCACCTTACCAAACATAATATTCCTCTCAAAAGAATGGTCCCTCCTGACAATATGTCCAAAGTATTAAAATCAAAGTCTGGCCATCCTGGCCTCCAAGGAGCACTCTGGCTGTACTTCTTCCAACACAGATCTATTTATTCTTTTGGCAGCCCTAGTACTTTCAATATTCTCCTCCAACACCATAACTCAAAAGCATCAATTCTTCTCCAGTCTTCCTTATTCACTGTTCAGCTTTCATATGCATATGAGGTTACTGAAAATACCATGGCTTGGGTCATGCGCACCTTACTCTTCAAGCTGACATCTTTGCTCTTCAACACTTTAAAAAGGTCTCGTGTAGCATATTTGCCTAATGCAATTCGTCATCTGATTTCTTGATTGATGCTTCCATGAGCATTGATAGTTGATGCAAGAAGAATGAAGTCCTTGACAACTTCAATCTTTTCTCAATTGATAAGAATGTTGTTTATTGGTCCAGTGGTGAGGATTTTTGTTTTCTTTACATTGAGATGTAATCCATACCGAAGGCTGTGCTCTTTGATCTTCATCAGTAAATGTTTTAAGTCCTCTTCACTTTCAGCAAGCAAGGTTGTATCATCTGCATATCACAGGTTGTTAATGATGAGTCTTCCTTCAATCCTGATGCCACGTTTTTCTTTATAAAACCCAGCTTCTTGGATTATTTGCTCAGCATATAGGTTGAGCAAGTATGGTGAAAGAATACAACCTTGTCGTACACCTTTCTTAATTTTAAACCATTCAGGGTTCCCATGTTCTGTTTGCACAACTACTTCTTGGTCCAGGTACAGATTCCTCATGAGCACAATGATGCGTGCAGGAATATTCATACTTCGCAATGTTGTCCCATAGCTTGTCATGATCCACACAATCGAAAGCCTTTGTGTAGCCAATAAAGCACAGGTAAACATCTTTCTGATATTCTCTGCTTTCAGCCAAGATCCATCAGACATCAACAATGATATCACTCATTCCAACGCCTCTTCTGAATCCAGCTTGAACCTCTGGAAGTTCTCCGTCAATGTTTGATTGTAGCCATCTCTGTATTACCTTTAGTAAAACTTTACTACACTCTTAATTGTGCTAATGAGGAACCTGCATACAGATCAAGAGATAGTTATTAGAATAGGACAAGGGAGTACTGAATGGTTTAACATCAGGGAGGGTGTGCACCTGGGTCTTCCTCCAATCCTGATGCCACATTTTTGTTCACTTAACCCAGCTTCTTGGATTATTTGCTCAGCATATAGGTCGAGTAAGTATGGTGAACGAATACAACCCTGTCACACACCTTTCCTAATTTTAAACCATTTAATGGCCCATGTTCTGTTTGAACAACTGCCTCTTGGTCTATGTACAGGTTCCTCATGAACACAATTAAGTGTTCCCGAATACTCATACTTCGCAATGTTGTCCATAGCTTGTCATGATCCACACAATCGAAGGCCTTTGCATAGTCAGTAAAATACAGGTAAACATCTTTCTGGTATTCTCTCCTTTCAGCCAAGATCCATCTGACATCAGCAGTGATATTCCTCATTCCACGGCCTCTTCTGAATCCAGCTTGAACCTCTGGAAGTTCTCTCTGTCTATGTATGGTTGCAGTTGTTTCTGTATTACCTTGAGTAAAACTTTACTCACATGGGATATCAAAGATACTGTCCGATGATTTCCGCATTCTGTTTGGTCAGCTCTGTTTGGAAAGGGCACAAATATGGACCTCTTCCAATCAGTCGGCCATATATAGTTGTCTTCCAAATTTCCTGGCATAGATGAGTGAGTGCCTCCAGTGCCGCCTCACTTTCTTGAAAGACTTCTATTTTTATTCCATTAATTTCTGGTTCCTTGTTCTTTGCCAATTCCTTCACTGTACCTTGGACATCCTCCTTCAGTATCATTGGCTCTTGATCATATACTACCTCTTGAAACGGTTGAACATCAACCATTTCCTTTTGGTACAGTGACTCTGTGTATTCCTTCCATCTTCTTTTGATGTTTTCTGCATCATTCAATAATTTGCCCAGAGAATCCTTCAATAATTAAAGTCAAGGCTTCAGTCTTTTCTTCAGTTCTCCCAGCTTGAGAAATGCTGAGCGTGTTCTTCCCTTTCGGTTTTCTGACTCCAGATCTTTGCACATTTTGTTGTAATATTTATTTAACTTTGTCTTGAGCTGAACTTGAAATTTTCTGTTCAGCTCTTGTACCTCATTTCTTCCATTTGTTTTAGCATCTCTACGCTGATAAATGTTATACAACTTTTAAAACTTCCATTGGGGGTTCATAAGCATAAAAAAAAAAAATTGGTTCTATAAATTTTAAATACAATGGTCCTATAGAGTTTTATCTGGGTCTGATACAAGAAACAGCAAATATAAAGAAAGTTGCCCATTCTGGCTAAAAAAATTACTGTAAAAAAGATTATGCTCATCACTGAATATACAGTATTCTTTATAATAAGTATCTTAAAAGTTTGAACCAAAAAAGAGTTTTCCAGACAAGTTGGGTATGAAGGAACTTTCCTGTTTTTCCTACAGGTTGAGTCTTTCAGAAGCCAATTTAGCACCTAAACAACAAAAACACCTTGTTGGTTAGATTATCTACTATTTCCTCCATTTTAACAAACTTAACATTTATCTTATTTCACTGTTCAGTCCTCTGAAAGCCTTTCTGAATGTAGAAAGGGTCTGAAGTATATTCATAAAGATATATACATACATATTTACATTTTTTCAAAATGAAACCCAATGCCATCGAGTCGATTACCACTCAACTGCTATCGTATATGGGGTTTTTGAGGCTATACGTCTTTACAGGGGCAGAAAGCCTCTTCTTTCTCCCATGGAATAGATGGTGGATTTTAACTGCCAACCTTATCTTACAGCACCACCAGAGCTCCTCAAATATAGAAATTAAATACCATACAATACGGTTAGCAATAATGACATCTGAGTTAATAAGAAAGGAAAGAACTGTTGTTAGTTAATCTCATTTAACCAAGCTATTACTGCCTATACATTTAGAATAGTTTTCATATCCCTTTTATATTACCTAATATACTTAAGGCATTTCTATGAAATTTTTCTCTACATATTTTTTTTAATGCAACTTAACAGAGTATAAAAATGTTATTTGATGCACTAATAGCTTTAGAACCTTTAAGAGAGTAAAAGGTTTGATCTTTCTAGGCTTTAATTTTTTTCACTACAGAAGTCTATATAATTTCTAGAATCATTCTAATGCTATAAAAGTTGTGATCTTCATCTCCTTTTTTTCACTGTACATTTATGCATGAGTCACTTCTTGTTAGTCTATTGTACTGTGATGGCTAGTATGTTACTGTAATGCTGAGAGTTATGCCACCAGTGATCTGCTACCAGCAGGTTCACTCATGGTGGACAGATTTAAGCAGAGACATTGAACTAAGCAGACTAGAAAAGGGCCTGTAGTCTACTTCCAAAAATTATCCAAAGAAACATTTATGGCACGCCAAAGAACACTATTAGACTCACTGGCTTTAGATACATTATTGGGATGATCAACAGTTAGAGGAGGACAACATGACTGATGAAGCAGAAGGTCAGCGAGGGTGACGAAGGCACTTGATGAGATGAATTTCCAATGTAAATACAACAATGAATTCAAACATGCCACCTGATATTCTGTTCTGTTTTACATAGAGGTACTATGAATTAGAGCAGACTGCATGGCAACTATTTATCCTGAGCATGAATTCCAAGGAAAGCTAGAGCTGTGTAACAGGTACAAAAGAGGCCTCACTTGTTCCCAGGCATTAGGGTGCGACGTCATTTGAGGGATCAATGATGACTATCTCTCGAATAAGAGACTCTGACCAACTAGCACACCAGGGGAGCTGAACAGCTAACTTTTATGGTACAGCAATTCAGTATTGTACAATACAGTCAGATCAGATGCAGGTAAGTTTATTTATTCTTGGTTTTGGGATCCCATACTTTCAATCTCATGATGATTTACTATTATAACTCCATCCGCATCCTGGTTTAGTTCTTCCAGGAGTGAACACAATTTGATAGTATGTATATATACATTCTTTTGGATGAGGTACTTTTTTCTATGTATCCCCAATAAAGAAATTCTATTCTGTTCTGTACTTCACACTGAACCTTCTCTTTTGCACCAACTTTCTTTGTTTATTACCGAAGATTCTAGGGATTTGACTGATACTCTTCCTATCTCCATCCCAATTACTGTCATAATCTAGCATTTTAATTAAACATATATACATACACATAGACACAATGAAGCTTGAAAAGTTTGTAAAATAACTCCATTATCTTTTCATTCTATTGTTCCTTGCTTATGATGCATTGAGAATATGGCACATGTTGTGGTGGTCCTGCCAGAATGGATATACTAAAACTAGTCCCTAAAACATCAGCAAATGTAAATTGAGAAATATCTACAACAGGAATGGCAAACTACAGCACTGGGCTGGCCACCTGCTTTGTAAGTAAAGTTTTACTGTGACAGTCACTGCCTTCACACTGTAGTAACAGAGAGGAGTACTAACAGCAACTCTGGCTCAGAAAGATGGAACATTTAGTATCTGCATCTTTGAGGAAAAGTTTTCTGATCCTTGGCCTACAAAATAAGAAGTCTTCAAAGTTTCAAAAATAAACAAATGAATAAATAAAATATAAAAAATGACTAAGTTATCTGTTCCAGATGGAAGGAGACATTACAACTGAATGTAAATTGAGATCCAACATTTTCGTTTAAAAGGTATTATTGGGAGAAGCAATAAGATCCAAATACGGTCTATAAATGAGATGTTCAATATTAGTCTTCCAACAAACAGCAGAGTCCATGTTCTTACGAAACACAAGGGGTGAAGCACTTAGGAATAAAGGGCATCATGTCTGCAACCTACATTCAAGCAATCTAGGCAACACGCAGAAGGATTAAATGATTGTAGCAAAATGTTCACTTTTGGACAATCTTGGAAAAGATTATGGAAGAACTCTTATTCAGACCCCTACTGAATTTGGCCCTCTTAGCAGTATATCCTACCACATCATTAAGACAAAGAACATGACATAATGTTCTTTTTCACCCTCATGCCCAAGTGTCCCAAAACACAGAAGTGAGGCACATACTGTAAGTGGAAGATGGCAGGGCAGGAGCAGCTAACCCATTTACTTGTGTCCTGATCCCATGCTCTCCTACCTTCTTGGGATCACATCCCATTAGTTATTCTCATTTTCTCTCAAATCTCTTCCAAACCACCTCACCTTTAACAAGCTTCTCCTTTTCAGCATCTAAAAACTAAGCCAATTTTTACAAACTAGAAAACTTTAGTGACCTGATGTGACCCATCCCTAGAACTACTGTTGCGGATAAGTGCCATCAAGTGGGTTCCTACTCAAAGCGACCCTATATAGGGTTTCCTAGGAGCAGATGGTGGGTTTGAACTGCCAACCTTATGGTTCCAAGTCCAAAGCAACCCAATCTCTTCATAACCAAGAATGTGATAAATTTATCCAACAGAAACTTAAACTACAATAATTACTGACTTTGATTTCCAAAGCCCATAAGGCTCAATAGAAAAAAGGGACAAAGAAATGTATGAAGATGAACCCCCTTAATGATTAAGACATGTAAAACTTAATCTTTATGCTTTTTAGTGTTTTCAAATCAACAATAAAGATCATATTTAAAATGGAGGAGTAGGACAAATACCAAAACTGAGAAAAGTACTAAGAAGGCCATCTAACCAGGACTTCAAGGATGAGCTGAGGTATTGACGGAGGTGGGTGTTGGACAGGATGGGGAACTCTAGTCCCTCCAACCTAACGAAACAATAAAAGCCCAAACCAGCAAGCAGAAGAGAGAATGATGTGAAAGGCCCCCTCTACATGAACAGAGGACACACTGCCCTCTCTGCTCACCACTGCACTCCTAGCATGTTGCAGCACTTGCCACAAAGCAAGTGCTCCACATGATCTTTGCCAAGTAGTTGAGTGAACAGAAAAACCTGGGGAAAAGCAGCCAGATATGAAGATGAGACTAAATTATTCTGTCATACTAAGGAGTATGAACTTTACCATAAAGTTAAAAAAAGAAGCTATAAGACATAAATAATGTGGACAGATTCATGCTCCCTTCAACACAACATCATCATCTTTTGTTAATGCCACATGCTACTGCTTTGTACAATAGGTAATCACCAGCTGCATAGGCCATGGGTTTATGCAGCAATACTTTTGTCCTTACAAGTAATCACAGTGTCATCTTCAGGTCAGTTATATGGTCGAGAGCCATATGCTCCATGTGATTAAAGGCCAAAATTCATTTACATATGGAAGAAAAAAATACAAACAATGTAACCAAATTTAATAATACTAATTTGATTGCTGACCACCTGAAGCCTTAATCTTACATTTCTGGCTAATATATATAAACTTCTACTGATTAACACATGCCCTTAAATTAACGTTCTATTATTAAACACTTCAGAATTTAGCAAGGGAAAACCAGGAAATTCTAACAAAACAAAAATAACAATAACAAAAACCTAGTTTCCCCAACTAGTTAATCTTCAACAGTGGTAAAGTTAATAAACTGGCACACTTTTTTCTATTTAAACAACCTCAGTTAAATTAGATATCTTTCTAAATAAATTATTGACTTTAAGAGACCTAAGAGACAGTGGAGGAATCCTTGGTGGACCAAAATGGGATGTGAGAAGTGTCAAAGTGTGGTCTTCAAAAGGTGAGAAAGGGGTCTGCATGGGAATAAGTAGCAGCTCAACAAGTGGTGCCAGGACCCAGCAGAGGTGAAGAGGGTGGTTAAGCCTAGATGAAGTGAAGAAGGCATTAAAAGGAAGAGAAGCAATAGGAAACTGGATTATACACAGAGAACTTGATCAAAAGAGTAAGCACAGTAAGGATATTTAGGCCCAAGTTTCTGACTGACAAAAGTTCAGATAATATGATATACAGAAAAGGAGAAAACTAGAATGAAGCCTATGGTGTCAATCAGAAAGACTGTTGTGAACTTCCTGCTTTCAATTAGAAGCAGAAATACAGATATATGTTATACATACAACTACACTGAGAAGGCCTGGAAATAGCTATACTCTAAAAACAATAAGCCCACCTGCCATTAAGATCATGGCTTCTAAAAGCATCCTCCATAAACAGGACCAGAGATTAGATAAAGGGTGGTTCCAGAGCTGAGGTAGGGAAAGTGTACTATGAGTCTAGAACAGTTTCAGTGAAGTAAAGAAACACTCAAAAAATGACAGTTACATCAAAGAATATAGAAGTCAGTGTGACAAGGATCCATTGGCCAAACAAGTAACAAAAACAAGCATCAAAAATAAATACAAGTATGATTTTCTGAATGTAAAATTGATGATCTTCCTTATAAACTTTCACTCAATTTACAATAAAAGCTTTTTTTAAAAATAAATAAATACAAGTAGTAATTGACTATATATGCCTTTGAATTAATTAGGAAGCTATGAGCCCATACTAACATAAACACATAAATGAACATGTAAACATTTTGAGCAGGAACGAAACACTTACATAGTTCCAGGGTACCTCTACCACAAAATACTCATTCATTATAAAGGGGAAAAAAGAACTTCACAGTGACCACCACCTCAACCAGGAGACAGGGAAGCACCCTGAGCAGTAGACAGATGAATCTAAGTATCACAAGGCAGGATGCAGTGAGGACCACCCCCCACTCCTGGAGAATTCCTGCCAGAGACACACAACTGAGTGCAGTCAGGGCAGGGATAAGCAGCTCACAGTCCCTGCTCTTCAGAGTGCCAAGTTACGAAAATCAAGCAAAAGGAGGAACTTTTCTAGATTGAAGAAAAATAAACGGATGTGCAATGGAGAAAAGTGGAGAGCCGGATCCTACCCAGAGAAGCAGTGAGGCCTGAGATGGAGGCAGAGAAGACGACGTCAAGAGATGGTGTGGTTGGGGACTTGGGATCAGGAGATGGTAAAGGGGCTGAGGACTGTGGTGGGGGATATAGGCTTACAGGGTATACACCCTTTGGTTGGGTGCCGATGCATGGACGGGATGGTAACTATGCCAATCAAACGATAGATGATAGAATGAATGTAAAACTGATATTCTCCCATGTAGACTATCACACAATTCACAATAAAACATTTATTTTAAAAAATTAAAAATAAAAATAAATAAATAAAGGGATATGGGATATAAATGCAGAGAGAGCTTCTGAAATGGATCATTTTGCTAAAAGGAATTACTGGAATAACTGGTCAAAGAGATTCTGAAGAGAGTTGTTTTTAACTGCTGTCGACTCACTTTCGGTTCATAGTGACCCTGTATAGGGTCTCCAAGAAGTAGCTGGTAAGCTTAAACTGCCAACTTTATGGTTCAAACCGACTTTGCAGTCCAGTATATGAACTCACAGCACCATGAAGATTAGATAGTAATAAATTATCAACATCAACTGATTTTAATGGCTATACTATAGTTACATAGAAAAATATTATTGTTTATTAGAAAAATCAAACAAAAATATGTCTGAAATTGTGTTAGGGTACTACCCCTCCAAAAAACAAATAAACTTATGATCATTACAATATGAATACCATTTCAAATTAACTAAAACACTTGAGCAATATATACAAATACATGTGTCTACTGAGAGCCAAGAAGCTGTGATGAGCACACACCTCCTGCCAAGATCATGATTTCTAAATACCATTTTCCAATGAAAAGTATCTAGGCTACATAGAAAAGGGTTAATTCCAGGACTAAGTAAGGAAAGAAACAATAAGAGCCACAAGCATCTTATGGAGGCAGAAAGGTAAGAAACACTAGAGGTGAAAAAAAAAGGTGAAATTTGTCAAAAGGGCACAGAAGCCAATCTGAAAGAGCTCCCAAAAGCCAAAGCCAAAATTATTTGAGCAACAAAATAATTTATATATATAAAAAAAGAGCCAAAAGTTTCTACTGATACAAATAAACGACGGAGTAGATAAACAAAAGAGAAAGGACAATTCTTCTTTACTGAAAAAGTTCAATTCAGAAGGAATGAAGGAAGCAGAAAATCACCATTAGAACACCACAGCAATAGGCAAGACTCACTTGTGGAAGCTGAAATAGAAACTTGTGCATGAAAATTTATGAAAAGAAAGATAATATGTATAATATCAAAGTATGTCTCAAAAATTTTTTACTAATTATTAAAAGAAAAAATAGTAACTGAAAGTAGAGAGTATACAGTCCATCATCAGCCTAAAGTAAATGGTTGAATCAATACAGGGAGAAGAGGGAAATTTTTCCCGTAAAAATTCCAAATAAAATGTGTACATGCTCCCTCAGACTTCAACAAGTCGTACTTAATCTCATCCCCTGCCACCCTCGAAGTGCAGGTATAGTGCTGTAGGTTAATGCGCTGGACTGCAAGGTTAGTTTCAACTGAAAAATCAATGGTTCAAGTTCACCAGCTGATCCTCGGAAAACCCTGTACAGGGTCACTATGTGCTAGAACCCAATCAACAGCACTTAACAACAACAACCCTGCCATCCATCCCCTCACCCCCCAGAATTTGGCATGGATTTTGTGGCTATCACATATCCACTGGAGTACTGCAAAAGGCACAGCACCTCTGGGGTCTTCTTCCCTTAATTCAAACATGGAAAAAACTAAACTAATTAAACAATTCAGAACTGGGGGTATGCTATAAAATATCGGACCAACACACTTAAAGAGACAAGAGGATACACAACTGTCATGGAACAGGGAAGACTAAGAAGACGTGACAACTAAATGGAATTGAAGTGCATTCTGGAACACACAGGGTATTAGTGGAAAAATTGAAAAATATGAAAAAATTCTACAACACAGTTAATAGGATTTCCTAATGTTAATTCCTAATTTTGATAATGACAACACAGCTTTGCAGCATGTTAACAATTATGGAAGCAAGGTGAAAGAGACTCAAGAACTCTTTCCAATCCTCTTTACAACTCTTCAGTAAGTCTAAATTCTATCAAAGTATAAAGTTTAAAAAATTATGACAAAAACTTAACTACTGTCTACAAATATATTTTTACATATAACAAGAAACAGTACCTCAATATATTTGTGTTTATTCACGTAAGAGTTACACTTACATATTTCCAAAATCTTATCTAGTATAAAGTATCACAGTGAATGGTTGCATCACTTATTCACATTTTTGAAAACGAGAAATAAGGTAAAGATGTAATTTTTATTTAGAGACCACTAAAATATAACTGAAACAACCCACATTAAAAATAATGATAAAATATAGCTAACAACTGTTGTGGGGTTATTAGATGCCAGACCCTGCTCAGAGTTCTTTTTCATGTATTAACTCATTTAATCTTCTCAACAATCTTTTGAAGTTGGTACTATTATGAGCTGGATGTCAGGAATAAGTAACCTAAGAAGAGAGAAGTGAAAAACTTTACTTAAGGTTGCAGAGTGATAGATGGAAGAGCTAAAATTCCACAAGGTGACCTCTTTCCCGAACAGCTGTGTCCCCCAGAGTGCTGTATGTGATTTTAGGTGATGGAGTGCACACTGTGCACTGATAGCAGCCAAGCTCTTTAAGTACAGGAGGTGCACTGTGCTATGTGAGAGCCCAGGAAAGTGCACGACTGATGGGTAGCAGGTCCTATCATGCTCTGAAAGAAAAAGACACTTTTCTCCCAAATAATTAAGTAAAATAGTTCAGATTTATATTGTCTTGGAGTGACATTTTGCATTTCCTCATATAACAGGAAAATTTCTGACCAAAAGCTTCTATTGTTACTGTTGTTGTTAGGTGCCATTGAATTGGTACTGACTCATAGCAACCCTATGTACAACAGAATGAAACACTATACAGTCCTGGGCCAACCTCACAATCATTGATACACCTGAGTCTACTGCTGCTGCCACTGGTCCAATCAATCTTGTTGGGGGTCTTCCTCTTTTTCTCTGACCCTACATTACCAAACATGATATCCTTCTCCAGGGACTGGTCCCTTCTGATAATACGCCGGAAGTCTGAAAGACGAAGTTGGCCATCCTGGCTTCCAAGGAACACTCTGGCTGTACTTCTTGCAACACAGATCTGTTTGCTCTTTTGGCAGTTCATGGTACTTTCAATACTCTCCTCGAACACCATGACTCAAATGCATCAATTCTTCTATGATCTTCCTTTTTTCACTGTCTTACTTCCATATGCATATAAGTTACTGAAAATGCCATGGCTTCATCAGGTGTTCCTTAGTCCTCAAACTTACATGTTTGCTCTTCAACATTTTAAAGAGGTCTTATGCGGGAGAAAGAATGAGGCATTCTACTCCCGTAAAGATTTACAGCCTTGGAAACCCTGTACAGGGTGCTATGGGTCGGAATCGACTCGACGGCACTTAACAACAACAACATGCAGATCTGCCAAACGCAATACATCATTTGATTTCTTGACTGCTGCTTTCATGAATGTTGAAGGTTGATCCAAGAAAAATGAAGTTTTTGACAATTTCAATCTTTTCTCCGTTGATAAGAATTTTGTTTATTTGTCCAGTAGTGAGGATGTGTTGTTTATTGGTCCCAAGGCTGTGGTCTCTGACCTACATTAGTAAATATTTGAAGTTATCTTGGCTTTTAGCAAGCAAGGTTGTATTACCTGCATATCGCAGATTGTTAATGAGTCTTCCTCAAATCCTGATGCCACATTTTTCTTCACGTAATCCAGCTTCTCAGATTATGTGCTCAGTTTACAGATTGAATCAGGATGGTGAAATAATACAAGCCTGGTGCACACCTTTCCCAATTTTAAACCATTCAGTGTTGCCTTTTTCTGTTTGAACAACTGCCACTTGGTCTGTGTACAGCTTCCTCCATGAGCACAATATGGTGTCCCAGAACACACATTCTGTCCATAACATTGTTGTCCATAGCTTGCCATAATCACACAATTGAAAGCCTTTGTGTAGTTAGTAAAGCAGAGTTATACATCTTTTTGGTATTCTCTACTTTCAGGCAAGATCCATCTGACATCAGCAATGATATCCCTTGCTTCACATCTTTTCAGAATCTGACTTGAACCTGTGAAAGTTTTCTGGCAATGTAGGGTTACAGCCCTTTTTGGATTATCTTCAGTAAAACTTTACGGGCATAGGATATCAATGATATTGTTCCATGATTTGCATTCCATTGTGTCACCTCTCTTTGGAATGGGCATAAATACAGTTCTCTTGCTGTCAGGTAATTGATTTCAAATTTCTTGGCATAGATGAGTGAATGACTCGTGTCACATCACTTTACTGAAATATTTCAATTTGTATTTCATCTCTTCCTGGTACCTTGTGCTGTGCCTTCAATGCAACTTGGACTTCTTCCTTCAGAATCATTGGCTCTTGATCATATGCTACTTACTGAAATAGTTGAACATTGACCATTTCTTTTTAGTACAGTGACTTTGTATATTCCTTCCATTGTCTTTTCATGTTTTATGCATCATTCAATATTTTGCCCATGTTGTTGTCAGGTGCCATTGAGTCGGAACTGACTCATAGCAACCCCATGCACAGCAGAACGAAACAATGTCCGATCCTGGGCCAACCTCACTAAGGTGCCATTGAATTGGTACTGACTCATAGCAACCCCATGCACAGCAGAACGAAACAATGTCCGATCCTGGGCCAACCTCACTATTGTTGCCATGCTTGAGTCCATCAATGATGCCACCTGGCTGATCCATCTCATTGGGGGTCTTCCTCTTTTCCTCTGACCCTCCACCTTACCCAGCATGACATCCTTCTCCAGCGACTGTTCCCTCCTGACAAAATATCCAAAGTATGAGAGACGAAGCTTAGCCATCCTGGCCTCCAAGGAGCACTCTGGTTGCACTTCTTCCAAAACAGATCTATTGGTTCTTTTGGCAGTCCATGGCACTTTCAGTATTCTCCTCCAACACCACAACTCAAAGGCATCAATTCTTCTACGATCTTCGAAGCAGCCACGTCTAACCACTACACTACCAGGCCTTGCTCCTTCAAGATGGCGGATAGGGTAGACGTGCAGTGAGGCGCTCAGTCAACAACAACACGGAATACCAGGTCAAGAGGGCTCACAAGATAGTGTTGGAACTCTGAAACAAATATAAAGGTATGTTTGGCGGATCGGAGGATTTACAGCTGAGGAATTTGAAGGGAATCCATAAATCCATTGTATTCTGGATCAAGACACTCAGCTGTTCCAGGAGCCGCCATCTTGGGAGACAACATCTTGATTGTATCTTAATTATATCAGGATTGTATCAGGATTGACATCGAAATTTAAAGTGACAGTATCAACATAAAACCAAACGGCCACCACTCATCTGTCTGTCGTGCTGTGGTGGCTTGGGTTGCTGTGTTTCTGAAGGCTATGCCACCGGTAATTTAAATAACCGGCAGGGTCACCCATGGTAGACAGGTTTCAGATGAGCTTCCAGACAAAGACAGACTAGGAAGAAAGAGTGACAAACTACTTCCGAATCGCTAGTTGCTGAAAACTCTATGAATAGCAGAGAAACGTTGTCAGATACAGGACCGGAAGGTGTGAAGGCACTCAGAATGCGACTGGGGAAAAAACCGCCTCCTCAAAGTAGAGTTGACCACGATGACGTGAATTGAGTTAAGCTCAGGGGAGAAAAGCACACAGAACCTGCATTTGTTGATGGACCACAACTCAAAATGAAGACAAACAGCTGTAAACATCCATTTTGCCCATAGAATCATTCAAAACTACAAATTGAGGCTTTAATTTTTTATTCAGTTCCCTCAGCTTGAGAAATGCTGAGTGTGTTCCTCCCTTTTGGTTTACTAACTCCAGGTCTTTGCACATATCATTACAATATTTGAATTTATATTGAGCTGACCTTTTGCGAAGTTCTTTTCAGCTCTTGTACCTCCTTGCTTCTTCCATTTGCTTTAGCATCTCTATGCTACAAAATGACATCCATTTTTGTCTTTTCCTTCTTTCTTATCTTCTTAACGACCTTTTGCTTTCTTCTTGTATTAGGTTCTTGATATCATCCCACAACTCTTATGGTCTTCAATTCTGACTGTCTAATATATCAAACTTGTTATTCAGATGATTTCTAAATTCAGGTGAGATATATTCAAGATCATATTTTGACTCTCCTGAAATTGCTTTAATTTTCATCAGCTTCAGTCTGAACTTGCATGTAAGTAACTGAAGGTCTGTTCCACAGTCTTCCCTGGCCTTGTTCTGGCTGATAATGTTAAGCTTTTATACCATCTCTTTCACAGATTTATTAGTCAATTTGATTTTTGTGTATTTCACCTGGTGAGGTCCATGTGTATAGTTGTGCTTTATGTTTATTAAAAAAGCTATTTGCAATGAAGAAGTCATTGGTCTTATAAAATTCTATCACACAATCTCCAGCATCATTTCTATCCCCAAGGCCATATTTTCCAATGACTTATCCTTCCTCTGTTTCCAATATCTGCATTCCAACTGCCAGTAACATCTTGACTGCATGTTTGATTAATTTGGTAGAATTTAATTTAATCATCGGTGGCTTTGGAGGTTGGTATATAAATTGTAATATTGGCATCAGCTGCTTTCTCTTGTAGGCATATGGCAATTATCCTAATACAGACAGCAGCACTGTACCTTCAAGACAGATCTTGATATATTCTTTCAGATCATGAATGCAACATCATTCCTTTTCAGTATGTCATTCCAGACATAGTATACCATGTGACTGTCAGATTCAAAATGGCCAATGCCAGTCCATTTCAGCCCACTAATGCCTAAGATTACCAATGTTTATATGTTGCATTTCATTTTTAATGGATGTTTACAGCTGTTTCTCTTCATTTTGAGTTGTGACCTATCAGCAAATTAAGGTCCCAAAGGCTTTACTCCATTTGCGTCATCATGGTCAACTTTACTTTCTTTCAGGAGGCAGCTCTTCCTAAGTCGTATTTTGAGTGCCTTTCAACCCGAGGTGTTCATCTTCTGGCACTATGTCTGACAATATTCTGGTGCTTTTCATCATGTTTCAGTATTCTATTACTGACAGTGTTCCACTGCTATTCATAAAGTTTTCAGTAATTAAGTATTCGGAAGTAGTCCGTCTCTCCTTCTTCCTAGCCTGTCTTTGTCTGGATGCTCAGCTGAAACCTATCTGAAACCTGTGGGCAACGCTGCTGGTATTTAGAAATACCGTGGAATAGCTTCCAAAACCTCAGCAACACACAAGCCACCACAGTATGACAAACTGCCAGACAAGCGGTGAGAAACTTCTTTTAGGGTGGCTTAAATACTGTTGATGAGACAAGATTAAAATTAGCAAACTTTGTTGCCAGCGCTTTTTTTTTGGAGGAAGACCTCCTCAAGGTCTTCAAAACATTCAATATTTGAAGAAAAACCATGGTCAAAATGTTATGAAAAATTTACATACTATAACCACTTGGGGTCCTAGTGTAATACTTACTATATTATAATCACTGGACTGCAACATCATTTGAAACACAAGGTTGGCAGTTCAAACTCACCAGCCTCTCCTCATAAACCCTATAACAGGGTCACTATGAGTCAGAACCAACTTGACAGCACTTAACAATATGTATGTGTGTGTGTATATGTATATTATACATATACACATACTATATATACACATTGTTGTTGTTTGTCAAGTGCCGTTGAGTGGATTCTGACCCATAGTGACCCTGTATAGGGTTTCCAAGGAGCAGCTGGTGAGCTTGAATCGCCAACCTTACAGTTCAAATGGCTTTGCAGTCTGGCGCATTAACCCACAGACCACACCAGGACTCCATATATACAAATTAAAATACATACTATATTAAAACTATCGGGCTGCGAACCGCAAGGTCAGCAGTTTGAAACTATCAGCTGCTCCGCGGGAGAAAGATGAGGCTTTCTGCTCCCGTAAAGATTTACAGCCTCAGAAACCCTGTTCTGGGTCGCTATGGGTCAGAACCGATTCGACGGCACTTAACAACAACAACAACATATTAAAACTGCCTGTATTTTAATATATTTGAATATGGCACTAAGATGTATTTCCACAGACTTTATACTTTAAGTATGAGTATAAACTTTGTGTACTTTATACAGAAGATACATTTGAGAAGGCAAACACAGTACTTGGAAGAACTCTCAATTAAGATGCCACCCAACCTACCCTGGTTTACTGCAAATGCACTGCTATTTCGGGGGCTGTCCAGCTCCACTGCCTAGACAAGCGCAGCCCAGCACATACCGTAAGACACAGCAGAGCACCATGAGGTGAGTGGGCACATTTGCTGGATTCAGCATAGCTGGTGTATCTGATCGCATGCAGGCCAGGAAGGCTCGCATCCTGCGGTTCTTATCCTCAACTGCTTTTCCCAGCCAGAGTCTCTTTAGGTTGGGGCAAGTCCATTCCCTGAACGCAAGCGCTTCCACCAGTTCAGGAGTTTGAGGAGACTTTCCTTTGTAAGCTGCCCATTCTTTAATTATCACTGGTGAAGCTACAGAAAGGAAAAATCAGAGGAAAAAATCATTTATGCACCAGGCTCTTCTACTTAAAGCCCACTCAAAATTCACTGTCTTAATAATCAGAGTCTGAAGAATTCACCCCACACATAATAAAGCATACAGCAGATCACAAAGCTCTACTCTTTAAACTGTACTGTCTGCCCCTATACTATGTGTGATTTAATGAACCATTTACCTTCCAGGCAGGCTACGAGTATATCTATAAATCAAGATTGTCGAGCAAAATTTGTTAAATATTTTAAATTAATAGCTTTAGTATAAACAATAAGTATAATTCACAGATACATGTAATGATCTGATTGTTTTAAACATGAAAAAATACAATTTAGATAGCTATTGCCCTTTTCTACATTAATATTTTTGCTAACTAGATTTGAGAAATAATCTCCATTTGGTAGCTATTTTACTTAAGAACCTCCAACCTAAACATTGGGGAGCACTGGTGGCACAGTGGGTTACACATTGGACTGTTAAGTGCAGGGTTGGCAGTTCATATCCACCAGGTGCTCCACCGGAGAAAGATGAGGCTTTTTGCTCCCATAGAGATTTACAGCTTTGGAAATTCTATACAGGGTAGCTGTGAGCCAGAAACGACTCAACGCCACATAAGAACCACAACCATAATCTAAACATTTACTGTTAAGCACTATTTTAAAAACTGGTAAGGAGTAACCAGCTTGTAATGAGGTTTAAAAAGTTTAGTAAGACCATAAGTTGAAGGAAAATTCCAAGTTTTGAAATCCTAGATGATGCCATCAAACAGTAATTACATTCTGCAAAATTTAAGACAGAGTGTAAAATTTTCTAGCATTTTACCTTAAAAAAAAAATCTAAATTGCTATATTACAATAAATTCTTGCAAACACACAAACATGTACATTTCCCACATAATTTCAAAAAAAATTAAAGAAAAAATACTCTAATGAGGAAATAAAATAAAGACAATCCACAATGCATATCAGAACGTTAATAGTTACCACAAATTGCACTGATTTAACAATCTAATAAAACTTAGTTATACATTTCATAAGCAACCAATAGCCCACGTTAGTACAATAAACATTAGAACCATAACAGGAATTTGAGTAGGTTCCTAGCCCAGTCAGCTGTTAGATACAAGCCCAAAGTCCCCAGCCGGCCATCAGTATCACCACACAAACCCTTCCAGGGTTGACTGGAGCACCGATTTCTGACTGAACTTCAACACACTATTTCTACCTAAATAACATTTAACCACCTAGGTTTTAATTTCCCTACTGTAACCTCTATTGCATCTGAGAGATTCTGAAGAAGCCAAAATATTGACAAAGTTTGAATGAATGACTAGTTTAATTCTTAGTCTGAATATAGTTGTACAATATCTTTAAAATGTAATGAAAAACATCAGATAGATAATTGTATATAGTTTTTCGCCAACAAGGAAAAAAAATGCTTAAGCACATTACAAAATCCTGTAACAGACCGTTTCAAGGATAACGCAGTGTAACAGTGCCACATATATGAATGTGCCATGTACATGTATACACACCACTGACCACAGCATCAGCAAAGACACTGAGACGAGGCCATTTAGGAGGTTTAACTGAAAATGTTGCCAACTTCACATGAAGCAGACTCTTCATACGGGTGTACAAATAAAGGTACTTTATTAAACTTTTTCTTTAAAGAAAAAAAAAAGTCAGTTTTCTCATTAAGAAATTCTTTTCATTTACATTGAATACCTTTGTGTCTGAATGTTAAGAAAAACTTTAAACATGTAAAATGCTTATATTAAAGTCCAACAAATCAAAACACACACACACACATACATACATACATATATATAAATAAATACATGCTCATTTGTTCAGTATTTTTTAGTATCAGGTTAAAAAAAACACAATAATGCCTATCTACTTAATTAGCTAGACCCTGTCCTTTGGACTCACAACCTTCTGCGCTACATCAAAAAAACCATTTCAAAGACATTTTGCAGCAGTATGTTATATGTGAAGAACTGTCATTGCTATTATCTCATTGTCCATGTGGGCAGGGCACTTTCCAAGTATTATCTCTTGGCATCCAATAACCTTTTAAGACTGGCAGTAATGTCAGCCCCAAGCTAAGGAAGACTACATAACTAGCTATTAAGCAAAAAGTAAAAAAGTATTGTTAATAGGATTCCAGTTCAGACATGTGAGGATTTATTCCAAACAAAATGCATTTAAACATGTCTCTGCAATCAGTTGTTGTTGTTGCTATGCTCTGTGGAGTCAGTTCCGACTCATAGCAGCCCTCTACAGAGTTTTCAAGGCTACAAATCTTTATGGGAGCAGAAAGCCTCATCTTTCTCCCACAGAACAGCTGGTAGTTTCGAACTGCTGACAGTGAAATTAGCAGCCCGATTGTAACCACTACGCCACCAGAGCTCCTTCTGCAATCAGTGGAGGGTTGCAAATTCTCTCAAGAATAAACCTGTCTTAGTCTCATTTGTCGTTGTCACTGTGTGCCATGGGATCATTTCCGACTCACAGTGACCTTATATAGGGTTTCCAAGAGTGGCTGGTGAGTTTGAACTGCTGTCCTTGTAGTTACCAGTCCAACATTTATGCTACATCATCCTTACCAGGGGTTCTAGTCTAATTAGGATGCCTTAACAATAAAATAAATACACTTTTGGTGCCATGAGGGAAAAAAAAAAATCAGGTTGGGATTAACTAATATTAAATTCAAGCGGCCATCTTTCCAAATAATTGAAGGTTTTCAAAAAGTTTATGGGAATGATGCCCGACATATACAACAGTTCACAGATAGATTAAGGATTTAAAGGGAAGTTGGAAGGTTTCAAAGATGAACAAAGAGAGGGAAGACCAGTGACCTTGACAAATGAAGAAACTGAAGTCCAGAAACTGGTGGAAGATGACTACAGTACTGCCATTGCTGTGATAGCTACTTAAAAGTTGGGACCCCAAATGATTTGTCATTTTCAGTTTTAAGTGAACATCTTGGCCTCACTAAGCTTTCGGCTAGATGGATGTGAAAAACATTGTGCCAAGATCAAAATGCTGATATTTTTCATTAGTCTTTTAAACACTACTGAAGTTAATCAAGATCATTTTATGAAAAGTCACAACCGAGGATAAGTATTGAGTTTACTAACAGAATCCAGAGAGCAAGGTCCAATCAAAACAGTGGAGTCTTAGAAGATCTGTGGGGTGAGTTAAAGTTAAAGCTAAAGCTAAAGCAGAGAGTTCAGCTCAGAAGGTTATCGTGACTGTTTTTTGAGATAATCCTGATAGATTTTCTAAAAGGACACAAGATGATCATGGGGGCTTGTTATGAAGAAGTTTGAAGAAAACTGAAAAATGCATTGGTGAGAAGAAGGCCAGGAAAGTTGCACGGATGAACTTTTTTGCCATCACAATAATGCAACTGCTCATTCTTCAACCTTTATTGTTATTATATGAGAATTTCATTGGGAAACCATATGGCATCCTCCCTACATCCTGATCTTGCCTTCAGACTTCTTTTGGTTTCCAAAACTCAAACAACACTGAAAATGAACACGATTTGAATCCTTGAGGATGCCCAAAATGCCATTTTGCTGTGGTTCAAACTGAAGAGTGCAGAATTCTTCAGATAAAAGTTAGAAAGATGGAAACACTGCCTTCAGAAGTATTCAGACCTAGATGGCAGATATATGAGGAAACAACAGCTTCACAGTTTCATACTTTTGTTTAGTAAAGGTTTCTGATTTTGTAGCAGTACTCTTTGACTTACCCTCATATATCTATCAGATTCCACAGAATTCATTCTAATGCAATTAAAAGCAAAAATGTATACATTTTTCTATGCAACATTTTAATTCCGGTGGCAAAAGATTCATTTAAGGGAATTGAAGTTTTATTTTGGGTGGCAGAAATAGTTCAAATAAGTTGTATCACTTTTTCCTCCACAACACTATCATTTAGACATACATGCACTTATACAGAAAGAGCAAAAATTTGGTGCATCTGAAAAAACTCAAGATTATACATTTTGTGGTCCTAACATATATAGGTTTCCAATGGAATATCACTTAATATTTATTCAGGAATCCTTATTAAATCTATGTTTATCTTAGAATATTTCTTTCTTTCCATTTAGTCAGCTCTTTAAGCATTTGGCCCATTGAGAAGTCTTTAATCTTAAGGTTTCTCTGACTCTGACTTAGTTTGCTTTCTGCATTGGAGCTGAGAGTGCCTGAATTTACCTGACATGACACTGTATGCTCAGATCCTTAGTAACTCGGGTTTACAAATGAAAAATACATCCAAGGCGCTGTCACCTAGTTCCTGCTAACAGGCTCCAGTCAATACTCTAAGTGTCCTAGAGAAAGCAAAAATTCAATGGAATACTGTGGCTGCTGCATGCCACTTGTCAGTTCCAACTTAGAGCAACCCTACAGAACCACAAGGTTTCCGAGGTCATCTTTGTGGAACAGACCACCAAGCTTCTTTGCCATGAAGTGGCTGGTGAGTTTGAATCATTGATCTTTCAAAGGTTAGCAGCCAGGTGCTTAAACATTATGCCACTAGGCTCAAATGGAATACTGACAATTAGCATTTATTCTATGTCTACCATAATCATAAAAGGTCCCTCAGTGGCAAAGCAGTTTGTGCTTGCTACTAACAGAAAAACTGGTAGTTCGGACACATCCAGCAGCTCTGCAGAAGGCCTGGATCTGCTTCTGTAGAGATTACAGCCATGAAAACCCTATTGAACACAGCTGTACTTGGTCCTAGGTTGGCAATGACTAGACAACACTGGGTTTGGGTGTTTGACCAACATAAGCACTGAACTAAGAATGAAATACTGGTTATTAGTTTACTGTCACAGTTCTAAGCATTTTTGTTATCTAGATCCAATATTCATGACAAGAACAGTTCAACCAGTGCTGTGGAATTCGAGCTCTCATAGGTTTCACTGTAATAGTCAAAGCAAGCGACACCTATGATTGGTCCGTTACATAGTACTGCTTTCCTAAGCAGCCGACTCTTGAGTGCTTTGTTGTTGTTAAGTGCCACCAAGATGGTTCTGACTGATAGGGGTCCTGTGTGCAGGGTTTCCAAGGAGTAGCTGGTGAATTTGAATAGCCAGCCTTGTGATTCAAACAGACCCTTTTGGTCCAGTGCTTTATCCCACAACTCTACACCAGGACTCTAACTCTTGTGCTAACTCTACTCAAAATTGTGAGAAAAACAAGTTTATTAACGATACTCCTGAAGAACTTTGTAAAACACAAAAATCCAGATAAACATGCAAACTGCCTCCATAAAAATCATTCAAAAACGTTTATAATACCTAGTTTTTACACATATTAAATCATCTTAATGTGGTCCATTTTACATTATAGATCAGTGTTTTTATTTTTTTAGTTCATTTATTTTTTCAGAAAGCAGTGCCAAATACTTGAGATAAACAAAAACATTCCTAAAGCAAACGGGACCAATAAAAATCTTAATTACCCTTTTTGCTTTCCTTGATAATTTAAAAAATACAAGAATATAGATCTTTAATAAAAGCAGTTTTACTGAATATAAATTTGCTTCTTAATTCTATCAATTTATCCCATGTGCCTATAATTGAAGTCCATTTTGGCACTGTGGGCTAATGTGCTGGACTGCAAGGTCAGTTTGAACAGCTAGGTTGAGGGTTCAAGTTCACCCGTCGCTCCTTGGAAACCTTATACAGAGTCAACTATTAGTCAGAAATGCCTCGATGCTACTTTAATTTTTTCAAAGCCTAGTTCTTCAACACACTTAATTTTAAGGTAGTGGAGAAGACATTATAGGTAATGAGCAGCAATAAAACAGGGATCATATATTAAGTGAAAAATACCAGGATTTATTAAGCAGTTGTGCCAATTTTTCTTATGTGGAGGTGGCCGAGGGCAAGGAGGGTCTGGTGGTACAGTGGATTAAATACTAGACTGCTAATTGAAAGGTCAGTAGTTCAACCCCACGAGTTTCACCATGGTAGAAAGATGAAGAAGATCTCTGTTCTCTTGAAGATTTACAACCTTAGAAACCATAAGGAGCAGTTCTACTCTGTACTACAGGGTTGCTAAGAGTCTGCATAGACTTGATGGCAATAGATTTGGTTGGTTTGAAGGAAAGGCAGGCAAGCAGGAAGGAAAAGCTCTGGGTGGCTGTAAAGAGAGCTGGCGCCTGTCACTGCCTTCACTCAGGACTGGCTAGTAAAGTGTGTCTAAATACCATGCCACAACATGTTTTTCTACAGCAAAGAAGTCACAGCAAGGGAGAGACCTGAGTCTAGCGTTCTGGAATTCAGACCTTTTGTCCTGCCCACTCTCATTGTTTCAGTAGCAACAGAAAAGGTTCTCTGGCAGTCTACACCCTCGATACCATTACCAACTGCTACATCATCACAATCCTAGATAAACCCTCTTGTGCTTAGATAGAAACAATTCTTTTCTGCTTGCCCCACTGATCAACTTTAGAACTCCACATTAGTGACTCTTGATAACATATTGCAAGAATAAATATTCTGATGAATTATTTTAAAAGCAAACTTAAAAACCTAGGTAGGGATACACACACTGGAATAGAAAATAAACTACAAGCATACAAAATTCAATATGACTTTCAAAAGGCTGAAATTTTCCTTAGGATCTAATTCTAGGTGTATTTCCAATCATATAATTATTTCAAAAGAGAAACTTTGCTGGGTTAAATTAAATTATAAATTATGAACATTTTATTATATTCTTTTGTTAATAAGCTGAATTTTCAAATGAATAAATGTCTTAAATCTACTAAGAGAAAAGTATTTTTTAAACAAACCTTTAGATTTCCATATGCCCACTCTGATAATACCTTGGGAATGTCTTTCTTGGTTACAATGACCATGAACGGAAACATAACATCTGCATACATAAAATGGCCTAATTTCTGAAGGTATTTTAGATCAAAACCCTGAAGTTCAGAAACAGTGGTATTGTCTAGTTGAGTAGATGGGCTCATTGTGGAGCCCATATATGAGGTTTCAGTTACCAGAATTACAAACACTGATCAAAAAATCAACAGAGTTAAGACATCATAAAACACTTCCATGTGTCTTATGGATTCATACCAATTACAGACTTTAAACTATATATCCTTTATTCTGTCTAAGAATGACCATAGGTTACTGACTCATAAAAGAACAAATATAAACAAGATTTAAATATATTCATCTTTCAAATCTTGCTTACTAAAAACTCTTGAAAAACATTTGCATGTCAACTTTGGTTCAGTTTTATCAGGTACCTCCATTTTCCCATTCAGATTCATTGGAGCAGTGATTCTCTGTATTCATCTTGAGCCTCTGGAAGCTACAGTATTATCTCCTTCATAATACTAAAATATAGCAATGAACAGATATTTTAAGTCAATGAAACTATCATGGTTTGCTTGTTTTATGTGGCAACTTGACTAGGCTATGGGACCCAGTATTTTTGGTTTTGGTAAAACACTAGTCTAGATGATGGTTGCTCTAAAGGTTATTTTTATTTATTATTATCACTTTTTAGACTTCAACAAATAAATTTATTTTTTCCCTGTGTGTTGTTGTTCCTGGTTAAGTGACACTGAGTCAGTATGAACTTGTACTGACCCTGTATAGGGTTTCCGAGGCCTGACTGGTGGGTCTGAACAGCCGACCTTGAGATTAACAGTCCAGTACTAATGCTACAGCACCACACCAAAACTCACAGTGTAAAAGGCTAGAAATCTGAAATCAGGGTACCACCTTAAAGGAAAGGTTTTCTCTGTTATCTCTGGGTATCTGTCTCTTCAGCTTCTAGTCTTTGGCTCCATGGTGGTGCTCTTCATGTGACAAGACGTCTATTTTCCTGTATGTCTGCTCTCTTCATCTTCTCATTTTATATTTCAAGAAACTGACTCAGACCACTCTACACTAACATTGCTTCATCAACATTATAAAGGAGACCCCTCACCACATGGAACAACAACCCCAGGTTAGGATATATGATACATATGATTCAATTCCTTAACAAGAACTCTTACAACAGCACTCTCTGCAAGTTTGGTACAAGACTCAAGGTATTTGTAGATGACTAACATTTATAATCAGTTGAAGACTTTAATAGTAAAAACAGTTTTCTGAGAAGATATGGATTCTGCCTCAAGACAAACATGGATATCCTGCTGAAATTTCAGCCTGCCTGTCCTATGGATTTGGAACTTGCCAGCCCCTCAACCACATGAGCCAATTCCTTAAAATCTATTACATGTCTGTGAGCACACATGGCGGTTTCTCCAGAAACCCCTAATACAGAAACGTTATGTCAAAAGTATGACAAGAATCTGTACTTAGCCAAAATCTAACACACAGGCTGTAATATAAAAGAATAATTATAACACATGCCCTATTATAAGACCACACGACACACAGATTAATTTATCACACAAGGTTTGTTTTGAGCAAGTAGACAGCATTGAAATTCAACACTTACAAAAGATTCTTCCTTATGGAGAGGTGGAGCTCCAATTAAGAGTGACAATAAATGAAAAGGTATTAATTATTAGTAACCTAAAAACTATGTAATAACTAAGGTCTTTCAACTTGTAAACTAAGATATCAAATAAATACATCTTTTCCAACAGAGATAAAATGTGTAATAGTACTTTAACAATACGTTTCTCTACATAATCATTTAAATTCCAGAGACTCACTTCAATTTTTCCTAAGTAACATTCAGCTGAATCTATCCTGTCTTTCTCATTTAAGTTTCCTCTATTTCAAGTCAGGCCAGATGTCTTATTCAACGCCTCTTTAAATAGACGTATCACTCTTACCAAAGCTTTAAAATAAGCACCCCTTGGCCTACAGAAAAGTCAAAACTCAACTTCATAAGTAAATCAAGCAAAAAACATTGTAATTGTTTTAATACTGGTCTTTTAAAAAACAAAAACAAAAAAACTTAAGTGTTTATTAGAAGCACACTCACACAAATGGAATTTAATTTTCTAACACACCAAACTTTACATCCAATAGGCCATGCACCATAAACCTGTTTAAAGCATTCATTCATTTAAAACACGTTTGACACTCGTGTAAGAGAGTAATACACACAATAGAAATCACTCCATATAAACATAAAATTACTTTCCAAATCATTTTTACTGTTAAAAAAATTTTTAAACTACATTTGGCAAAAATTGTAGCCTTAACTCCTTCTTCACAGCTGATTAAAAAAACAAAAATAAATTCTATTTCAATTCAAAAGCTCCAGTAACATCTCAGACCAAATCCTTTTCCCTTTCCCAAACCAAACCTGTAGTATCTTTAGCCCCTATTTCTTCTGAATCTGCTTTCACCAAGAAAGATGGTCCTAAAACATGTACTCTTTGTCCCATCCTTCCATCTCACCTAACTCTACTGACACTTTTACATAATTTTCCTATTCACACTAATAAATTCACCTATTTCTCCCCACTAACTCGTTTTTCCGACTCAATGGCACCTGACAACTCGTTTTTCAAAAGATGATACAACAATAACCAAACTCCCATATTATTCAGTCATCCAACCCCAAAAAGAGAAGGAGAGAGGGAGGGAGAAGGGAGAGTGAGAAATAGGAGAAGGAAGATAAGAGGCAGGGAAGGAAACATTTTCTGCCAAATCTCTCTGAAGCTATCATTGTCCTCCTCACCTCAGCAAATATGAAAAGTACTTAGTGCCCCCTGCCTCCTCTACCCCTCTTGTAACCCTCTCATGCCCCCTACCCATTTTACTTTTCAGCTCCTGTCCCTACTATTAAGACAATAGCCTCCAGAGTCCCTTCCTTAGAGGCCTAATCTGTAATGTATATCTCCATCATTTCTAATTGCTCAGGAAACATCTTTAACTCACATTACCTAATACTAACTTATTTTTCAGAAATAATCCCACTCTCCTGAATTTTGTATTACAGTGTATAGCACTGCCATCTGAAGTATGGTCTATGTGAGTCATCTAAAGACTTCGCCAATCCTTCGCCTCTTTCCTGTCCTAGATTGTTCCATCCCCATTTCCTCCACCTCTAGCTAGAGTTGTACTCTAGACAGCAAATCTGACTCTATCATTTCTTTTTGTTTAAAACAGTTCTAAGGATAGATTAAAACAAACAAACAAACAAACAAACAAACAAACAAACAAAAAACAAGCACAACTCCTTGTGCTACAAGTCTGATCTATCTTCCAGGTACCCCATCTCATGCTCTGTACTTCAGACCTTCAGCACTATTAGCCTTTCTTTGAAGGCAGACCAAATTTTTACACAAATAACTGCACCTTCTTGTTTATTTTCCAATTCTTTGTTTCCCTTGTGTATATTTTTTGTTAAGTTATGCTTTTCTAGTTAAAAAAACCAAGACCTGAAAAAACTGACACAGTAGTGCTAAAATACCTGGAATCAGTGGGGAGCGGAGCAACACAAGATACTGGTCCATTAAGCCCTATGGTCTGTTAAGAGAAAGGTCTCTCCCTGGTCTCATGGAGTCCTGGTATGATGCTATAAAATAAGCACTGGACTGCTAACCACAAGTTCTGCAGTTCAAACCCACCAGCTGCTCCTGGGAAACCCTATACAGGGTTGATATGAGTTGGAACAAACTTAAACAGCACATAAAACAGTAACAAGAGGCCTTGAGTAATGCCTAGCACAACCCAGGTATAAAATCAATAACTATGGATCAAACATCTAAAGGACTGGCAAACATGTGTTCTGCTCTATTTTTATAGAGTTCAACAAGGGAGAACAAAATTAATGTTTTAAGACTGCACAGAAGCAAGAGGGAAGAAGGGATCAAAACTCGTACATTGATCAACTTCATGAGAGTATCCTACAACCTACCTATAATGAACTTCCAGAAACTGTAGGTGGCAGAACAATCTCAATCAAATTTAAGAGACAACAAACTACCTGTTTATTTATACAGTGGCTTGAGAACTCATCAGCCATATTTATGATGTACTTTCATAAAGCTGTGAGCAATACTAAGGAAAGCCAGTCTTCGAAACTATATGATGGTCTTCAGGTTTAAAATCACCAAAAATTCCTACAAGAGTTTGCTCTGTGAAGGTAACGATGTTTTTGGAACACATATGCAAGAGCCCAGGTAGTGTTATCAAATTTAGGATGAAAAAGCTTAAGATGTAGTCTGACATTACAGGAGATAAACTTAGACATCATCCTGCTAGGCAGTCCATTGCATACAGTATCCCAAGTCAATGAGAAACACCAATAACAAGGAAAACTCCAAAATACAGAACTACACTAAGTAGAAGGAGTTCTGGTAGTGACAGGGCAGGCAAGATAGCACAGTGGTGAATTGCAGCTCTAGTGACCAGATATGCCACATAGAAAACCTGATCAAGTGTAAGATTAAGAAATGGCATTCTTTTTTAAGGAAATAAATCACACAATGTGAAAAATAATAATTTCAAAATATCCCTATTTTAGAATAAATTTTAGAAAACGTCTGTTTTTCCTATAAATATGTTCCAACTTATATATTCCTTATGTTATCAGATAAAATTACCTAGAATACAGAGCACCCACTTCCCAAGAAAAGAATATTACACTGGCCCATTAAAAGATGAAAAATGTGTTCAACTTCAACTTTTACCAACATTTCAAGCAATAGTTTTCAGACTTTTCACAGTCACCTTCAATCATCAAAGTTAATCAGTGGAACTATCCATTAAATTTATAAGTACTCTTCGGAAGATTAGTACACTTCTAATAATACACTAAAAATCACAAAATGTACAGTGGCATTCTAGGAGCACAGAAACAGACTCCCAGGGAACGAGTAATACCTTACTCAAGAATACTGACTCTGGAGAGCAGAGGTGCACCTCATAAAAATCAGAGAATAGACAGTGCACACATACTTATTATTTAAGATGTGTTAATTACAAAAATTGACAGTAATTATCAAGACAGCTTCCAGATCAACAGTGCTTAAGGAATAAGCCTACCATTGTGACTGCTACTCATTTTCTAAACACCTAGACTCAGGCCCTCTTGCCCATGATGCGAGTCCCAGCTTCTTTATGTAGGAGCCACTCAGGGTTCACTCAGTAATGATTCTTTAGAAAATGCACAAGAGATTATGAGGCACTGAAGAAAACAAACAACGGATTTTTACAGTACATACATTCTGGAGGAAGTCTGTTCTTTCTAAAAGCAAGTCTCTCAGTTTTCTTTCTGTTTTCTGCCAAACTAAACAGGACTCCGTAAACATACTGACGAACTGGCCTATAAAGCAGGGCAGCAGGAGGCAGGTCTTTGTTGGCTTCATCTTCAATAGAAACAGCAATTTTGATTTCACCCTTTGCATGGAAGAAAGCAGAATAACATTGCATATTTTTCATACTGAATTTACAACAAGCTCACTGAAATATATAATCTCCACTTAATAACATTGTAAATCTAAGCCAATTAATCATTTGGTGGGCTGTGGTCAAAAACATGCTCAAGTAATAAAGCACAATGTACATTATTTTAAATCAGAAACCAAGAACAAAAGAAAAACTAGGTAGATCATGATCCTAGTCTTTGAAACAACCTAGACAGAACATGAGAAAACAAACAGAATAGAAAAAGTTGAGAACTTGAAAACTTTATTTGTAGAGTCAAGAAAGTCACATGTAATAATTATTTATAATTTTCAATGACCTATATAAAATCCTGGTATGGCACTGTAGAATAAGCACTGGACTGCCAACTGAAAGCTTAGTAGTTCAAACTCACTAGCCACTCCTTGGAAACCCTATACAGGGTTGCTATGAGTTGGAACTGATTCAACTAACAGCACTTACAAACAACAATATACAAAATCCAAGGAGCTATGGATTAAGCATTGGACTGCTAACTGAAAGGTCAGCAGTTCAAACCCAACAGTCACTCCACAAGAGAGAAATGTGGCAATCTGCTTCAGTAAACATGTACAGCCTTAGAAACCCTATGGAGCAGTTCTACTCTGCTCTATAAGGTTATATGGTTTTTATTTTGGAGGGGGTATACAAATTCCAAGAAATGTACTGGCCTTGACCATGTTAATGGAGATTTTCTCAAACACCTATCTCAAATTTTATGGTATCAAGACTTATTTCAAGATATTTTACATATACGCATAACATAAAAATACATTTACGGTATCCAACATCGATTAAATTTAGTGGTATAGTCTTAGTGTGGTACTGAAGGATAATGTGCTAGACCGCAAGGTCAGAGGTTCAAACTCACCAGCCGCTCCAAGGAAACCCTATACAGGGTCACTGTAACTCGGAACTACACAGCACTTAACAACAACATATCCTTTAGTCTTATTTTTAAATGTTTGTTCTTTTTGTTTTGCATAAAGTTAATCTCAAAACTTGTCCTTCTCCTTCATCATATAAATTTGACATTTAAGGTAAGAGACCATTAATTTGACAAACCAAATACTTGCATTTTCATTCATCCAGTAGCTAAAAGTGCTCTAATACTTACCGAGGGAATGTTTTATGCTCTCAATATTATGATCCTTTGATAACTCTCTACATTACCAAGAAGTTTCATCTTAGCCTAGTCAATTTAAAAATAGAGCTATTCAGCTCATAGGAAACAGTGAACTTCAGAGTCTAAACATTTCTCTTACTAAACTGAAAAACTATTAATGGCATTTTAAAATTGGAAAACAGTCAAGTTTAGTTTTTATGACAGTTTTATCATTATCTGCCACTGAAATTAGTAAATACTGAAGAGTAACAGTTTTTACCATCCATACTGATTTAATCAATTGCCCATAAAACAGATATATCCAGTGTGCACATGGTTTGGATTGATTAGTCTGACACAAGCAGGTAAATCCAATCGACCTTCCTCACACATCTTCATTTGGGAAAGCTTACAATCTCTTTAGACATTATTTTGAAAGATATCTTCCCAAAACTTTGGTCCCTTTAAACTTAGTTACCATTTTATAATTTATGCTGAACCTGAAAAACAAAAGGCTTACCTTATAATCATAATGTGAAAACTGGTACTGTATATGCATACATATATCAAATAATACAATACTTGGTGCCAATTATAATTTTTAAAGAAATTAAAGGAGATGAGTAAATAGTACTGGTCTTACCATTCCTCATTTCCTTACATTTACAAAAGTATATCCTGTTAAGATCAGTTAATTGATACTCAAAAAAATCATTTCTGTAGTACTGTGGGATAGAAGTACCTATATTTCATTTGATTTAATTGTACAAATCACAGATGAATTGCAGGAAACAGAGAAAAGTAAAACAATGTATGATGTCACAGATATGATGAAAATGTGTTAATATATGATTCTAATAAATCAATTCTGCATACAGTACCTGATAACTGAAGTAACTTTTTAAATCGTGGGTCTATTATAAATGCCAACATAAAGACTACAAATCACTCAGAAAATTTAAATATACAAAGATGCATCTGAGACCCATGACTCAAAAACAAAACCACACTGTGAGAATAAATTTGAGTATACATTTAGTAAGAAATTAATAAAATAAAATTATGAATTATATCCCAGTGTAAAATGTTCATTTTATTTTTTGGACTATACACATGTTATAAAATTCTGTTAATTGTATTTTACTGCTATTAAGTATTAGATAAACTATACTCAATGAAGTAGATGAACAAGTCAAAATACATGAAGCACACTATTAGCCATTAAAACGGGGAAATATTTTCTTAGGAAAGATGATCTAAAAAATTATATATTATACCCAAACTGAGAATTCAACCTGACACCATGGTGTAAACATGGTATAAGAAAATTTGAAATTGGATACAAAAATAATAAAATAAATAGTCATATAATAATATCATTACTTTGAAATCAGAAATCGAAGAAAATGTGAACCTTTTATAAATTATTGTTTACAGGCTGAAAGTTTCAGATTTTGCTCAATGTTCATAACGGGGAAATAAACTTTGCTTCAAATAATTTAGTAGCGAAACATTTCCAAAAAAAAAAAACAAGAGGGGTGGGTGGTTGGGGAAGAGAACACAATACCCTTAGGGATCATCCGCTGTAAACTCAGGACAATAACAATAAATGACCCATTAGACAATACCTTTGTTAGGATATGAAAGATGTAGGGATACATTAGCCCCTTCTTGTGCCGGTGTTCTGCCACTCTCAATACTTCAGGTGCAACAGGGGGTAATGGAGGTGTGGTAATATCCATGTGGTTCCTGGTGGGCATGGACAGAAGGCAGGGAATTGGTTGTACAGTGCCAATTTGGCTCCCCTTTCCTTCAGCTATCTGGCTTCCTGAAGAGGCAGTGGACGAACCTTCTGCCTACAGAACAATGGGTAACAAGGAGGGAAAAAACATTCATTTCATGCTTCCATTAATTAAAAAATGTATTAGAGGTACCTCTCCAGGCCAGATATGGAGAAAATAAAGGTAAGTATTGTCTAAAGGAGACAAACATAATCTCAGAGCAGCAAGGTGTGTAAAGGACAGAAAGCAATATATTATTGACATTAACAGAATTTCAATCTCGCTCGTAGTCACAAAGATACGTATTTAAAGCACACACCAAAAAATCTACACTCATTCTCTTCAGTCATTAAAAAGTCCCAATTTATTATATTCAGTGAATTGTTTATTATACATTTAAACGTAAACAAGTCATCCTATTAAAAATATTGGAAGCTCTCTGCTCCTCCCCGTTCGACAGGCAGCCGCATCCCTGAGACAAGATGGTGAAGATCGGAGTCAACGGATTTGGCCGTATTGGGCGCCTGCTCACCAGGGCTGCTTTTAACTCTGGCAAAGTAGAGGTTGTTGCCATCAACGACCCCTTCATTGACCTCAACTACATGGTATATATGTTCCAGTATGATTCTACCCATGGCAAGTTCAATGGCACTGTCAAGGCTGAGAAACTTATCATCAATGGGAAGCCCATCTCTATCTTCCAGGAGCGAGATCCCGCCAACATCAAGTGGGTTGATGCTGGTGCTGAATATGTTGTAGAGTCCATCTGTGTCTTCACAACCTTGGAAAAGGCTGGGGCTCACTTGAAGGGTGGTGCCAAAAGGGTAATCATCTCTGCCCCTTCTGCTGAGGCCCCCATGTTTGTGATGGGCATGAACCATGAGAAGTATGACAACTCGTTCAAGATTGTCAGCAATGCCTCCTGTACCACCAACTGTTTGGCCGCCCTGGCCAAGGTCATCTATGACAATTTTGGCATCGTGGAGGGACTCATGACCACAGTCCATGCCATCACTGCCACCCAGAAGACTGTGGATGGCCGCGCTGGGAAAGTGTGGCGTGATGGCCGTGGGGCTACCCAGAACATCATCCCTGGTGCTGCCAAGGCTGTGGGCAAGGTCATCCCTGAACTGAATGGGAAACTCACTAGCATGGCCTTCCGTGTCCCCACTCCTAATGTGTCTGTTGTGGACCTGACCTGCTGCCTGGAGAAAGCTGCCAAACATGATTACATCAAGAAGGTGGTGAAGCAGGCATCAGATGGACCCATAAAAGGCATCCTGGGTTACAATGAAGACCAGGTCGTCTCCTGTGACTTTAACAGTGACACCCACTCTTCCACCTTTGATGCTGGGGCTGGCAGTGCCCTCAACGACCACTTTGTCAAACTTATTTCCTGGTATGACAATGAATTCGGCTATAGCAACAGGGTGGTGGATCTTATGGTCCACATGGCCTCCA
>NW_006408887.1:793868-829784 GCF_000296735.1 Chrysochloris asiatica | reverse complement strand
TGCATGCTGATATATGAAAATACACATGATATATTGTTTGGTGATAATACTCATTCTTGTAATAACCAACCACCAAATAAATGCTCGCACAGTATATGAACAGAAAAAAAATTCAGACTCCAAGATATTGGTGCTAGATTATTTTGATATACTGAAACTGAAACATGGAGAAGGGAAACTTGAATTTTCTTTATAAAGTTTAGCACACTATTATTTGCATTATAGACATTTTTATTTTTGAGAAAAAATGTTGAGAATAATAACTTTATAATTGATTTAATGCTATCCTTAAAGACATCTTTTTCTGTATGGAAACACAGAAAATGTATTCTTTGTAATATTAAGGAATTCAAGGCTTAATTTTATCTTGTAAAACACAAAATGTCATCCTGGAGTCAACACCCGAGCTATTATTGCTCTGAATAATCTTTAAAATTTTAAACAAAAACATCATCTGTAATATTCTTAAAACCAAATAATGTTGTTGATAAGCGCCGTCGAGTCAGTTTCTACCCATAGTGACCCTGTATAGGGTTTTCTGAGGAGCAACTCGTGAGCTTGAGCTGGCGACCTTGCAGTTCAAATCAACTTTGCAGTCCAGCACATTAACCACAGTGCCACACCAGGCCTCCAAACCAAATAATAGTTGCATCTGCCTTGAGGATAAAGCTCTCCTGAGCACTATGGGAACCAAGTGACTAAAGCAACCTGAAAGACAAGGACTTTAAAGGGCAGTGTGTTTATGTTCATGGGGAGGAGCAGCTCAGAGGAGGAGGGTAAGAGAAGTGGCACAACTCCACAGCTGTAACCAGGGTCACTGAAGGATACACAGGCACCAATCTGCTATAACTGGTATGTATTTTACTGTGTATGTACTCAACAACATAATTAGTCAAATTAAAAAATAAAAACCACAAAGTGCCAAAATTCATCTGAAGATAATTCAATATCCTCCACAACCCTGCCACCTGCAGAACTAGATGGAGCCCAGCTACTCCTACCGATTGCTCAAAAAGGGATCACAATAGAAGGTACAAATTAGAGCGGGAGAAATATGTGAAACAAAACTCAAAATCAAAGAAACAAACAAACAAAAAAAACCCCACTAGAGCTCACTGGTTTGATAGAGACTGACACCAGTGTGGTATGTACTCCTTAAAACAATCAACCAAAGGAAGTAAAAATGGCAGCAAAAGGGGTAAAACTCAGACTAGACAGGAACAGGAAAAAAAGGATGAATTGAAATGGTAACCTCAAGAAGGAAGTAGGAAGACTGCTGTCACATTGGAGATCGCAATCAATGTACACGTAAAATGTTAAGAATTGTTGAATGGAAAACCACTTTTTTAAAAAAAACAAAAACAAAAACAAAAAACCACTTTTTGCTGTAAACTTTCAACCAAATCACAACAAACCTGTGACCTGCTACTTATTAGTGGTCAAGTGGTCACTGTTTTCCAATATAGTAAGGTATTTCTAGAGGTCACTATTAACAAGTATAAGTAGAACAGGAGAGCAGGGAGTGAAATGTAATTCAGTCTCATTTATAATCTGCACGTCCCAGATGCTTCATCACTTAGCTTCACAAAAATCCTACACAAAACACATGCTCAGGAGGTCTGAAGTTCCTTGTTCAGGTTTTCCACAAGGTAAGCAGTGCCAGTCCTGTTCTGATGGAAAGTGAGAAAGCAATCCATCCACTCTCATCCACTTTGTGAGTTTTCATAGACTAACAACATGCTTATGAGCCCTGGTGGGGCACTAAATTGCTAACTGCATGAGACTGCTAATTCGCAAGATCAATGGTTCAAACCCACCAGACACTATTGGAAACAGGGTCACTATGAGTTAAAACTGACTCAATGGTACTTAACAAAAACAACAACATACTTAAAACAGACTTCTCCCCACCTTTAAATACTAATAATATTGACTTAAAAGAGTCAAACCTTAAAATAAAAGGCATAGAATTTTCTACCTTTGTTTGGTCTCCTGGATCTCCACGTGCTTGAGGTTCTGAGTGGCTTCCTGTCTTCTCCCAGCCAATTTTGTTCCCACTGATATGGCTGAATATAAAACGAAAATGATTACTGTTTTGTTCCCCTTTGCCAAACTTGCTCTACAATGGTAAGAAGAGTGCTGACTTGAGTCTACAGATTCAAAACTAATTTCATCTCCTCCCCAAAATGTCTCTAGAAATTATCCTATTACAACTATTAACAGAATAATTTCTTCCTGTTTCAAATGAGTAGGCAATAACGCCTTAGTACAAAAAAGAAAATATCAAGCAACTAAACTATATACTGGACTCCTGGTGTGGTGCTATAGGATCAGCACTGGACTGCAAACCACAAGGTCAGCAGTTTAAACCCACCAGCTGCTCCTCAGAAACCCTACATAGGGTCACTATGAGTCAGAACTGACTCGATGGCACTTAACAACACCAAGCTATATCTTGGAGTTCTGGTGTAGGATAAGCACTGTACTCCTAACTAGAGGTAAGCAGTTCAAACCCACTTGTAAACCCTATACAGGGTCGCTATGAGTCAGCAGCGACTTGATAGCACTTAACAACTAAGCAAATTATATAGTGTACTCAGCAGCAATGAACAGAAAGAAAAACAAATACAGCCCTTATCTTGGTGAGTTTTCAATCATAATGGAGAAACAATCATGTCATTTAATTTATAAATAAGGTATTAAATGCAAATACAGGGCAATTCTACCTATTCAGGGAAAACCTAAACCTAATCCATTACTACTGAGTAAATTTCAGCTCACCATGATTCTGCTAGCATAGAACTAACTGCACTACAGGGGGTTTCCAAGGCTGCACATCTTTATAGAGCCAACTGCTAGCATCTTTTTCTCTGAACAAGAGCCAAGCACTTTAACTACTGTGCCACCAGTGCCTGGCTGCCAACCGGAAAGTCATTGGTTCAAACCCTCTAACCACTCCAAGGGAGACAGATATGGCAGTATGCTTCCGTAAAGATTGTTGTAGTTGTAGCTATTGTTGTTTTTAAATGCCATCGAGTCATACTACAGTGATCCTGGTACAGGATCTCCAAGGTGGGTTTAAAATACCAATCTTGTGACTAGCAGTCCAGTGCTTATCCTACAGCTTCACAGGAGGTGGAAACCTTATGGTGCAGTTCTTTGTCACATGCAGCCACTATGAGTTGGAATCAATTTGATGGCAAATGGAATTCAAGAAAAGGGGGCATTATAGTACAATCTGACTCAACAGAAAAATCTGAGAGGTGGGAAAAGTACATTCCAGTCACAGGAAATAGAATGATCTTGGTTAGATCAAAGGAGAAGAAAAAGTTAACTAAGATGTATTTAAGAAATGGCTTTATTTGGCAAAGTAGTTAAAATAGAAAAAAGAAAAAACAGGGTGGGAAAAGACTGTGGGCATCTTAAAATACAAGAATGAGGTATTTCAATCAGCATTTAAACACAAAACAAAACTGAGTTGACTTATTAGCAGTTTGGGAACACAATTGGTGGGTTTTAGATAGCATTTTAAAAAAGTGAACTGGAAAAGACCAGAATGCCGAGAATACAGAATGAGTAAGTATTATTTCATGAATTATTTTTTTCAGTTGTGTATTATGGGTTTACTATGGGTCCCAGGCAAAAGTTTTGGAAAAAAAGGAAAGAAAAAAAAGACACAAAGATTCTATGATGGCAGGACGTGCTGTGAAAACAGCAGAGAGTACAAGAGGCAAAGGACAACTGGAATAGCTCTTGGCACACAGGCCCTTCACTTGCCCCACAGCTCTTGGGGTCTCAACCTTGCCCCCTCTGCAAGCTCATGCTCCAGAAGTATCTTTTAAAGGGCCAACTCCTCACAGACAAATAAGCAACATTGTGATAAATGAACAAAAGACTGAAGTTGTCTAAGATTTCATTTTACTTGAATTCACAACCGATACTCACTGAAGCAGCAGTCAAGAAATCAAACAACTTATTGCACTAAGAAACCCTGTTACAAAAGACCTCTTTAAATTGTTAAAAGCAAAAATGTCACTTTGAGGACTAAGGTGAACTTCACCCAAGCCAAGGCATTTTCAATGGCCTCACAGGCATATGAAAGCTAGACAATGAATAAGTAAGACTGAAAAAGAATTTATGCCTTTAAAATATCGAATTGGCAGAGAAAAGCAATTGTACCATGGACTGCCAAAAGTACAAACAAATCTGTGTTTGAAGAAGAAAGTGTTTCGATAAGTTTGTAGAATTCTTTGTATGTTTTTTGCAACTTTATGTATGTAAGTCTGGAATGATTTTAAAATAAAATGCAAAAAACAAAAACAAAAAAATTTTTTTTTAAAAAAAAGTTTGTTTTAACAGAGAATTAAAAGATACTGGGAGCTTTCCACCAGCTTCTTGAAGTACCCCCAAACATGCTCCTTGGAAGTGAGGATAGCAAGACTTTGACTTATGTACTTTGGACATTATCATTGGGAGGGACCAGTGTCTGGAGAAGGATAGCATGCTTCATAAAGTAGAGGGTCAGCAAAAAAGAGGACTGAATGGAACTGACACAGTGCTACAACTACCCGTAAGGATGCCTCAGGACCAGACAGGGTTTTGTTCTGTGGTACAGAATCACTTGATTTGGAAACGACTTGTGGCAACTATCAACTACAACAAATTGCCAATGTGGGCCACCAGGCATACCAGTGTGCGGCTATGTGCCATGGAGTTGGTTCTGACTCATAGCGATCCTGTACAGGGTTTCCGAGGCTGTAAATCTTTATGAAGAGCAGAAAGCCTCATCTTTCTCGTGCGCAACAGCTGGTTCACAGCCCAATTCATAACCACTACGCTACCAGAGCATGCCAGTGTAGGCAATTCAATTGGTTTGCCTTTCTAGCTGACCCTCTGACAGATGGAGAAATGGTAAGACCAGCTAATCCTCCTATCTTCAGATCTACTTTAATTTAGCTCTAATTTAAAATTTTTAAATCTACAAAAAGGACGAAGATAAAACTATCCGCTGACTTACCGTTTTCCCATTAGTGGTGTTCTAAAATGATTGTGACAACTCACTTGTTAGGTCTTAGATCCTGTGTCAATTTAATGTATCCCTTCCTCACTGCTATGTTCCCTTCTGGCATTTATTACTATTTGTAATTAAATAACTTCTTAATCTTATGTTTTTATCATTATAAATTTTGTGAAGACAAAATCTTAAGAGTCACCATCACTCTGTGCCCAACATCAATCATAGTGTTCAGCATGGAAATAGGAGTTCAGCAATTGAATGCAGATTAACAAAAACTTCATCCCTAGTGATTTTAATTCAATGTTTCTGGGATTAAGACTCAGGAAGCTGAGTTTGTCCTTAAATATCACACTAGAAGATTGTAAGAGACGAAGACCATACTTGGAGGGAAAGCTTCCACAAAAGATGGAAGCTTATGTCTACATTAAAAATGAAACCCTAAAGCTCAATTAACTTGTCCCAAAACCACACAGAAAACAGTATTAGAGAAGTCATATTTATAAATCGTTTTGTTCTATATAGATTATGAAACAAAAAAAGACAGTTATAATCTATATTAATAGAAAATCTAAAATTCTGCCTGTAAAGCATCTTGACAATGGTAAATTTGAAGCACTAGAATGCAAGGTTGATTTGAATCACAAGGTCAGCGGTTCAAATTCACCAGCCACTCCTTGGAAACCCTATACAGGGTCACTATGAGTCAGAACAAACTCATTGGCACTTATCAACAACAAACATGAGTATATACATACATACATACATACACACACACACACACACACACACACAAGTCCTATAGATTTCACCAGGAAAAATTATACTAATTTGCAACTAAAGAAAATAAAATGTCTGAATGCTATACATGCCTTGAAGTATAGATAGATTACTTAAAACTTCAGACTATTTCTATATATAATTATGCTTTATTTTATATAACTGATTATATGTTATAATTATACTTAAAATAATTTAATTCAATTAGATATTTCATTGATTTATACTATGTTGAATTATGCTACAATACACACAGAAGCACTAGGAAGGCCATGGGGCAGTTGTCAGGCACTGTGAAAATAATTTATAGGCGCTATTTCATTGAATGCTCATCCACCTTCACTGCACAAATCTTTTTATTTCAGAGATGATAAAACTTAGGTTCAGAGAGAAGGAATCTTCACAAACTCACAAAAAATCATTAGATTCAAACCCAGGCCCATTACTTCAAACTATTACCACATGGTGTTACAAGAAAAATCTAGCTTCAAGATGGTTTTTACATTCACATTTAAGAATGGAACTTCATCAACAGGGAAAACAAGTGTTCTTATAAAATTAAGAACTGTTACATGAAGTAGGGTAAGTGTACACTACCCATTAAAGTACTTTGTAAACTGTCAAGCAATGGTAGAAGTACAACTTCACTTGAGGGCTTTCTCTCTATACCAAAGGTTGTCCAAAATAACAAGCAATTCTTATTAATGAATGATTTCTTCTATAAATTTTTCTCATCAGCAGGCTGGTGACACTTTGGAGGAAATGTAATGATACTCATTTACATTGAGTATAGAAGTGTGCTGACTTGTCATAGTAAGTTGTCACTGAAGTTCCCACCTGCTATAGGCTCATGGTTTTTCCTTGATGGAGCAAAGAAGAGGGCAATGACAAAAGTCGTTTGTCAACAGAAATGAAATAATGGAAACACCGTCAAAACAAAACAAAAAAATAAAGATTAAAGGAAAAAGATCAAATCAATCACAGAAATACTGTGTATGCACGCATGTGTGTGTCTGTGTGTCGGAGATATGATCCAAAAAAACTGAAGCCTGATTTTCAACAAATGTATGAAAACTTTTTACACATCTGTCTGTTCCTTAGCTTTGACAATATCACAAACTGGGAGGGTTCTACATCAGTGTAAGTTATTAGGGTATGAACTATAGTGGTGCATAATAATGGAAAGAAAAAGATCTGATATCCTCATTCAACAGATATTTACTGAGTTCTAACCAAGGGAGTCCTCCTGTGATGCTGCAGGACAGGGGAGGGGATCGTTTTATCTGCCAAAATTTATAACACCATTTCGCAGGCCTTAAAAATTTATCAGTTTCAAACTTAGCCTCCACTGCTTGGTCAAACTCACCCCACCACAAAGTCAGGAATCCTGGTGTGGCGCTGTGGACTAATGTGTCAGACTGCAAAATCATTTGAACTGCAAGGTCAGTGGTTCAAGCTCATCAGCTGCTCCCTAGAAACCCTATACAGGGTCGCTATGGGTCGTAATTGACTCGATGGCACTAACAACAACCATCCCAAAGTCGGCGGTTCAAACTCACCAGTCACTCCTCAGAAATCCTATACAGAGTCACTATGAGTCGGAATCGACTTGATGGCACTTACAACAATGTGATGGCTGGAACGGTAGTTGCCTTTGCCAGATGTTCTCCACCACTACTGTAGGATAATCACTGAACTGTTAAACACATGGTCATTGATTCAAACCCACCAGCTGCTCCTCAGAAACTCTATACAGGGTCATATGCATCAGAAGTGACTCGACAGCACTTAATAACAACAATCGCCATCAAGCAACACCTCCTGGTGTGACGCTGTAGGATAAGCAGTTGAGTGCTAATTGCAAGGTCATTAGCTCAAATCCACCAGTAGCTCTTGGAAATCATACACAGGGTCGCTATGAGTCAGAACCAACTGGACAGTACTTAACAGCAACAATCACCACCTCCAAGGGACAACTATTGAGTCAGGTGATCTACTGATACAGGTTCTGTCACAGAATGATGAGTGGGCACTGTAATTTGGGACCAGAGAATGATTCCTTATGTTATACTGGTATGAGAAATTAAAAATAAAGTCCCAGGATGATATTTTACATCTTTCTGTTGGAGAAAGATAAACTACAGCAGACACTACAGATTCAATGGACAAGAAAATTGTGCCTTTATGTGAGGGAACAGAAATTTACACATTGCTGTGAAAAGATCAATATAAAATGTCTGCATTGGTCAATACCTAAATGTATGAGGAAACACACACTTGATATATATATAGATAAACATACACATAACCACTCTTCCTATGTAATGGGAAATATAATTGTGCAAAAGTAATTCAGAACTGCTTTAAAACTCAAAATATCCATGTAAATGAACCATTTGTCTGACTTTCACACTTAGCTTCTAGACTTTGCACAACTCAGTACCTAGAGCAGGGTAATAAGTAATACTCTTGTGAATCACAGTTTCTTCAGAAATGAAGTCTGAAAAGGATTCAGAGAAAAACATCAACATCACTTCAAAGGAAAAAAAAAAAAAAAAGAAACACTAGGAACATATATTTCCTGGATACCAAATCTAGATGAGCTAAATGCAACTTTAAAAAGCTATGTCTTGGTGTGGAGCCATAGGATAAGCACTAGAACTCAAGGTCAGTTTGAACTGAAGTTCAAACTCACCAGCCACTTCTCAGAAACCCTATACAGGGTCCCTATGAATCAGAACTGACTCGACAAGAAGTTTACATTAGAAGTAAATTTAATAATCTGGTTTTTCATTGCACTAACAGTTAATTTTAAAATAATGATAGTTACTGTTTACGATGCTTACTCATCAGCTCATTTAATTCACACACTCAACAAACATTTTATAACACATTTGAGTGACCTGTGGCTTAGAGAGTTTGAGGTTTCTCAACTATAAATATCAACCAGAATTATGAAATCACAGCCAGAGACTTTTAAAGAACTGGTTCTTGATAACAGTTGGTTCTCAGTGTTGGTACCCCTTGAGATGAACAGTTCTGCCTAGGTGGGTAAATCATCTTTCCCAATGCAGATGAGTCCTATAGAGTCACATGGTAACATAAATTAGCTAGGGGAAGTTTTGCAAAGCTTATTCAACAGATGCTATCTCAGAACTACACCTTAGAATAAACAATGAATATTGAGATATATTCTTACAATGGGTTTTTCTCCATACTTACAATATGTATATAAATATATAAGGAAATAAAATAAATCTGGCCTGTGCCATCCTTACAATTGTTCCTATGTTTGAGTCCACTGGTATAGTGACTCTGTCAGTCCAGCTTGTTGGAGGTTTTCCTCTCTTTTTGTGAACCTCTACCAAACATGATGTCCTTTCTCCAGGGATTACTCCCTCCTGACAACGTGTCCAAAGTATGAGAGACAAAGAGTCTCACCATCCTCACTTCCAAGGAGCACTCTGGTTGTACACATCTTCCAAGACAGATATGTTTGTTCTTCTGGCAATCCATGGTATATAAGATTCTCCTCCAACGAAATTCAAGGGCATCAATTCTTCTTCGATCTTCCTTAACCACTGTCCAGCTTTCGCATGCCTATGAGGCAACTGAAAAGACCATGGCTTGGGTCAAGAGCAACTTAGTTTTCAAAGTGACCTCTTTCTTTCGTAACACTTTAGGGAGATCTTTTGCAGCAGATTTTCCCAATGCAATACATAGTTTGATTTCTTGACAGCTGTTTTCATGGGTGCTGACTGCAGATCTAAGTAAAATGGAATCCTTGACAACTTCAATCTTTATTTATTGTGATGCTGCTTAAGAATACATACTTATATGTATGTTATATATCTATATTTATTTGGGAGTCCTGGTAGCATAGTGGATTACACGTTGTACTGCTGTAAATATCATTTACATTGATATTTTGAGTTTTCAAATCAACCAACTACTTCACGGGAGGACTATGAGGCTTTCTGCTGCCATAAATATGTACAGCCTCGGAATCCTTTTACAGGGTTTCTGAATCAGAACCGACTCCACGGCACACTACCACCATCAAGTATATATTAAGTTAACAAAAAATAGGCAAGTTCCAGTTCATCAGATGAAATCCCATTGCTATGAAATTATGTTAGTACACGGACTTCCTCCGTGGTACAAAGAGTTGATGCAGTTGACTGCTAACTGAAAAGATTGAGGCTTGAGCCCACTAAGAAGGGCATCAGAAGAAAGACTTGCCAACCTACTTCTGAAAAAGCAGCCACTGAAAACTCTGTGGAACATAGTTCTACTCTAACACAAACAGGAGAGTCATGAGTGGAATTTACTCATGAAAAATCAGCCACTAAAAACCTTGTGGAGCACAGTTCTACTCTGACACACACAGGGTGCCATGAGCAACAACCAGTTAAGTTTTGCTTTAATAACGTCAATATAGAGAGAGGAAAAATAAGTGTTTGAATTCTCATTTTTTTTTAAATAGTTCTATTTCTATAGGTGAAACCATGAAAAATTTTCTATATTACTTTTTCTAATGTTTGAATTCAATAAAAGGGGCCTTTAAAATTTTGTAGAAAACTGGAATTAAAACATAAAGGTATTTTTCCATAACCTTTTTGAAGTCCCTCCTACAACTTTACACTGGAATGATAGATTTAAAAAATAATCAAAAACTTAAAATTAGTAACATCAAATTTGATTAAAATTCTAAAACCCTAAATGAATCATTAAATAAACTCACTGAACTCTGTACTGCTGTCAAATCGGTTGCAACACATAGTGACCTGTATAGGGTTTCCCTATGGTTCCTATCTAATCTCTTGAGTTACGGTTATCAGTTTGATCCCATATACACATTTATTTCAGAACACAATGCTCTCAAAGCATTTCTCTACTGGATAAGTTAAACTAACATCTGCTTTTAAAATGACTACAGTAGATAATCTTTAAATTAATTATCTCAGGGCAACAGTTTCAGGAGTCTATCCACCCACCCATGGCTCCAGAAAGTCTAGCATACATGAGAATATGAAATTCTGTTCTGCATTTTCCCCTTTTTGATCAGGATTCTTCTATGAAGGCACTGATCAAAATGTTCAGTAATGGCAGCCAGGCACCATATAGTTTTGGTTTCATGGCAAAGGAGACAATCAGCTACACATTCCATATCCTTCTCTTAACTCCTGACTCTCCTTCTTCCTGTTGCTCCAGGTTATTACACCAATTACTATACCTTTGATGGCCACTGGGCAAGCTTTTAAGACCCCATGCATTACACAACAAAGCAGCAGTTAGAACAGAAACACATCATTAGGCCATTTAACTGGGAGTTCCCATAAACCATGACTCTAAAACGTCAAAACCAGGGATTCAAATCCCATGAAGTATTTGGTTGTACCTATGCAGCCTCAGCAGCTACCCTCATTTTCCTCATTGTTATAAATATGTTACACAATTTTTGCCAATTTCAACTGCTTACATATATACAACTTATTGATAATTATAATAATCAGCTGTGTAACCCTATTCTTAACCAATGTAATTTTTTCAATCACAATTAACCCTACTTAACCACCCTTTCCTGTCCCTATAAACTTGTGGTCACTATAAACTTGCTTATCTTAGTGAAGACACATATCACAAAGGGACTTCAAAAAGTTAGTGGAAAAATGCACTAAAAGATAACGGAATTTTTTCATGAACTTTTTGAAGCCCTCTGGTGTCTGATCCAAAGTATGAAGGAAGAAGTCTCACCATGTTGGTTTCTTAAGGAGCATTCTGGCTGTACTTCTTCCAACATAGAGTTGTCCGTTCTTCTGGCAGTCCATGGTACTTTTAATATTCTTCTCCAACACTATATTCATTGTCCAACTTTCACACGCATATGAGGCCATTGAAAATACCATGGCTTGGGTCAGGACCACCCTAGTTCTCAAACTGATATCTTTGCTCTTGAATGCTTTAAAAAATCTTGTGCAGCAGACTTGCCTAATGTCATCTGATTTCTTGACTGCTGCTTCCATGAATGTTGCTAGTGGATCTGAGCAAAATTAAGTCTGGGCAACTTCAATCTTTTCTCCATTTATCGGATCCAGTTGTGATGATTTCTGTTTTATTTACACTGAGGTGCAACCCGATACTGAAGGCTGTGGTCTTTGATCTTCATTTTAAAATGTTCTTTTTGATGATGATTCCAACACCATTCCTCTGCAAGTATACTATTGTCCTTATTAAGTGCCACTGAGTCAGTTCTGACTCACAGAGGCCCTGTAAAGGGTTTCCAAGGAGTGGCTGGTGAGTTTGAACCACACAGGTGGTTCAAACCTGCCTTGAGGTCCAGTGCATTAATCCACAGCACCACACCAGGACTTTAAGTACACTGTTGTTTCTAAATTTTAAATTTTGTATCATACCAGCCTGGTAGCTTGAAACTGTAGGAAACTGGGGCAACTCCTTTTCTGATAGTTTCAGAATAGTTGATTTGTGTGACAACTAAAACATGAATCCCTGCCATTAACAAATTCAACAGACTGATGGTAGAAAAGTGCTTTTACTGGTTCTGTACCTTAAGGCATAAATCTGGAAAGACAACAGAGGTGAGAGGCTTTCCATGAGCTTTACTTAAGTAAGGTACCTGTTCTTATTTTCTTAATCACTGTACTTTAAAAACAAAAACAAAAAACAAAACAACACCTTAATTCTACCTATGCTTCAGGGTCTAAAAGAATATTTCTTTTAGAAATATATTATACAGATAGTTAGACCAATCTGACATAACTCAATTCTTGAAAGACAACTCACAATGCCTTGGAATTGTTGAATGGAAGGGCATCTTAGAACATCTATTCAATTTGCCTAAGATTCACTGCTGAGCTTTCTGAAATGCAAGTCTCTGGGCCACACCCCAGATTTTGATTTAGTAGGTCTTATATGACATGGCTTAATAAAATCTATGGGAAAATGCCACTATCTTTTAATTCCATTTTTTAATAAACTTTTTAAAGCACCCTCATATAAATTATCTGTGCTAGGAAATTTGAACACTAAATAACAACTCTTACTTCACATTAGGATTTAGGTTTGTATATACAGCATATAAGCATTTATACATTTTATGCTACACTGAAAACAGTGTGTACAATACCTAGGTGGTAAGACATTTCTCAGTAATTGCCATCTGGGAAGTTAAGTAAACATTACCTTCCATTTTACAGAAGTAAAAAGAGGTATAATAATCTGCCTCAGGTAGCAGTACGTAATAACAGCTGGCACTACAAGTGAATATCTTACCATTTTTACAGTAGAAATCCATGTTAAGATTCACTGTTGCTGTTATTTGACATCCAGTTTCTTACTCATGGCAGCTGAAGCAGAACAGAACAAAGAGCAGCCTGGTCCTGTGTCATCTTCATGATAATTGCTTTGATTTGAGTCCATGGTTTTTCCTATTATGTATAACCATCTCACTGATTCTCTACTTTAACAGCAGGTTGTCTTTTCTAGATTGGTGTTTCCTGATGACACGTTCCAAGTAAGCAAGCCAAAGACTTCCCATCCTCCCTTCTAAAAGCTATTTGGTTGTATTTATTCGATGACAGATTTGTTCATTATTCAGGCAGTCCACAAGGAAGTCAGTATTCTTCATCAACACCACAATGTCAATGTCATCAATAACTCTTCTATCTTTCTATTCATAATCTAGCTTTCACATGCAAATAAGGAGCCTGAAAAGACCAAGACTTGGGTCTTTAAAGAGGTCTTCTGCAGCAGACTGGCTCAAAGCAACCAGTTGGTTTTTCCTGCATGTTGAGTCAGTGGATATAACCGCTGATGGAATGAAATTGACAACTTCAACTTTTTTATATATCACAATGGTCATGTTATGAGGATTTCCTTTTTTTTTCATATTGAAGTATAATTCATACTGAAATCTACGTATCAGTGTGTACTCCAAATTGTCTTCAATTTCAAGACAAAAATTGTGTCATTTGCAGGTTGCAGATTGTTAACGAGTGAGTCTTCCTCTAAAGATACATTCTTCTTCACACAGTCTAACTTCTAAAATTATTTGTTCAGCATATAGACTGAATGAGTACGATGAAAGGAAACAACCCTGTTACACACCTTTTCTAATTTTAAACCATAGCATTCCCTTGTTCTGTTCACACAATTGCCTCTTGACGCATATACAGGTTCCACATGAGCATAATTAAATGTTCTGACATATTCGTTCTCCAAAATATTATTCCTAATTTATTATGATCCACATAGTCAAATACCATTGTGTAATATAGGTAAATACCTTTCTAGTATTTTCTGTTTTCAACCAAGATTCATCTGATATCAACAATGATACAATCTTATTCCACATCTTCTCATGAATCTATTTTTAACTTCTGGCCATTCCCTGTCAATGTACAGTTATGGTTGTTTTTTAATTATCTCCAGCAAAATTGACTTATGTGTGATATTAATGATATTATTCAGTGATTTTTACATTCCATTAAATCGCCTTTCTTAGTAATATGTATGGATATAGATCCCGGCCCCCCACCACCACTATTTGGTAGGTAGCCATCTTCCATAATTTCTGACATAAATGGGTGACCAATTCTTATAGATACAATTAACTGTCTATTGCTTTCATCATCTTTAGATGCTTACTATTAGTTCATTTTTTTTGTTAATGGAAACGTTAAATATTGTATCTCAAGCTTTGAATTTTTTCTTTAGTTCTTTTACCTTAAGAAATGCTGAACACGTTATTCCCTTTCTAACTCTGTAAGTCCTGCATATTTCACTATAATACTTTACTTTGTCATCCAGAACCACCCTTTGAAATCTTCTATTCAGCTTTTTTACTTCAACATTTCTTTTGTTTGCTTTAGCTACTCTGTTTTTTAAAAGCAAGTTTCAGAGTCTTTTCTGATGTTCATTTAGGTATTCCCTATATAATCTACACTTTATAGAGTTCAATCTGAACAAATATGATACAGATTTAAAGAAAGATATTTCTTAGTTTTGTTTTTTTTAAAAATAAGGTTTCTTAGGAACACCAATGAGAGGGATAAAGAAGAGTGAGTATACATTTAAGATTTCTTTAATCAGATTCTAACTATACTTCTGAACCCACTTACTCAGAGACACAGGCTATTTAAAATATATCTCTGCAAGGACTTCAGCCTGATCTGAGCTAGTTTTATTTGGTTTTGGGTGGGTAATATTATTTTTAAAAAGGTCTCATATGGTGGTAGAGACAATGGCATGAAAAAATAAAACAGCTTCAGGGTCTAGGTCCATGGACTGAGTTAAGGCTGTGTGCCTGTGGCTAAGGAGACTGGCTTGCAGAATATGCCCTTAGGACATTTAAATGTATATATGTGTGTATATATATGTATGTGTATATACACACATACATATTCACACACATAAATATATATTTATATATACACACACATATGTATTTTAATATGTGCATATGAATTATTTTTGCTTTGTTCATTTGTGAAACGTAAGATGCAAAAGGGAAGCCACAGGTAGGAAGTAAAATAACTGTTGTTGCAGGGAGGGGATTGTAATCGTTGCGATGAAACAAAGAATATAATTTGTTGAATGTAAAGTTGATGATCTGGTCTCTTAACTTTCACTCATTTCACCAAAAAAAAAGGAAAGGTCTTTATAAGCTACTGAGTTGGAACTTGAGCAACTGAACTTAGGGAAAGGAGACAGAGAAAACTCAGCATTCTTTTCATCTAAGTCAAGATACTAAAAACAAAAAGGTTTCTAACAACAAAAAATGTTTTCCTGTGTAGGGAAAAGTCAAAAATCAAGAGAGACTAAAGTGTCAGAAGAAACAATCCAAATAGATTCTACCACGTTTTGATTGTCATACAAACTGTGAAACTCTTGCAGAAAAGAAGCAGTCCAAATATCCTAGTTCTAAACCATGAGGTTGATAGTGTGAAAAACTAAATATTTAGAAATGTACAGTGTACTTAAGATACATCATTTCTCCAGGTTACCTAAAAACTATAAAATAAGCTGACAGCTACCTTTATACATATGGGAGTTCAGTTATTTTATGTACCACTCACTTTGTAGCTCCTCCATTGCCTTCATCGTTATCTGAGGATGATGATGTAGAAGAACCAGGAAAGTAAGTTGAATCCACATGGTTGGGACTGACACTTTGAGCTGGATTTATTGGAGAGGATCGTTCATACAATGGAGTATGTTTCCCTTCATGAGGAATGTTACTATAGTTGTTCTGCTCAGCCAAATTCTTTCCACTTGTTTCCAAAGTGAGAGCCGGCTCAGAGAGGCTATACGGGTATGGACCCTGGCCCGGAGCACCACCTGGGCCTGACACCTGTTGGGCCTAAAACAAAATGACACATATCATGCTCATGAAGAGAAATGAATGGCTACTAAATCCATATGTAAGGCAACAGTTCTTTTCTTGGCCCATTTTTAATTCAATGAATATCTGCTTCTATTTCTTATTATCAAGAGAGAAATTTTATCATTCATTAAATTTTAATACATGTGTACATTTAAAAGCCAACTGTCCCTATCAGATGCACTGCCACAAGGAAAGAAGCCCCCTTACCACAGGTTTTGCTTGTAGAGAGGTCTGTGGAATGTTGAGCATCTGAGGGGGAACATACGGTGGCACTATACCAGGCATTCCAAATTGATTTGGTCTGGCTGTTTCATTCAAATGTAAAGAAAATAATAAAACAAATGTGAATAAAATAACACTTCAGCACAGAACCTGTCTAGTGGCCAGCATATTTCTCTATTTGTCTTATATGCTTACTCATATGTTGTTATGACCATTGACCCACCTCTTGGAAATATTTAGAATTGATATTTAACATTTAAAAACTCTTAATTATGATTCTTTAGTTTTTTATAAACCAAGGTCAGAATTTTAATGTTTTACGAATTTTCAATTAACTTTTGATATTACTTGTATTTTTGTAAATTTCCTTAAATGCCCATTTGGCCTTTCTCTCTTTACAGGCATTTTCTGTAATTCAGTTCACTGCTCTCCTTACTGCTTCCTCTAACCTGAAAACTTGGCAAACCTGTTGTTGTTAAGTGCCAGAGAGTTAGTTCCGACCCAGAGTGGCCCTGTATAGGGTTCCAAGGAGTGGCTAGTGAGCTTGAACCACTGATCTTGCAATTCTAACTGACTTAGTACTTCAGTGCATTAACCCACAGTGCCACACCAGAAGCCCTGGAAATATTCTACATTATAGGAATAAAACCGACAGAACACTTTTCCTTAAATTTGTAAAGTAGACCTTTTCCAAATTGTACTACTTTGTAATTGAAATTAGGTTCTTAGCTAACAAACAAGTTTTTAAAATATTAAGTATAGAAGTTGCTGCCCATACTTTTATTTCATCAACAACTTAGGATTTTTGTGTTCTTTGAAAACATTATTTCTTAAAACTATTCTTAACTACATTGCTATTTGCTATTCTTTAATCTTCTGCTAACTTGCAAAAGTAGAGAATTTAGTTTGGGTATTGAAAGGAGAAAGTCATGAGGAAAAGAACACCCTCAGCACCAGAGATCTCCAAGGACTGCACAGACACTTTGAGTACACCCAATGCACAGGCCATGAAGCTACAAACTGAAACCTCTCAGAACATCCTTTCCACCCAGACAAATGACAATTCATGAACATTATAACCTACAATCCATCTAAAGATCATTATCTCCAAATGCCTTTAGCTTTCAAGTTCTAAAATGGCACAGTTTGATCCTGGCAATTACTAAGAGAAAATCTTGGCACAACTTCCATCTTTATTACTGTTAAACAGAGAAAAATGTAGTCTACGTAGCTGGAAATGGTAAAACTGCCAAGTGTGTACACAAGGCACACACCCATATATATATTCTTTTATACAAAGGAGATGTTGGGCTGTTGTTAAATGCTATCAAATTGGTTCTGATGCATAGAGATCCTGAATAGGGTTTCCAAGGAGCAGCTGGTGGGTTAGAACTGTCAACGGATATACTCTTGATTAAATAATAAATCTACTAAATCTGAATGCCTGAGGGTGAGAGTTAAGATTCTGTAATTTTTAAATTTTCATTTTCAGGTGATTCTAAATATTGTCAGAATTTGAACCAAACAATTTTATCAAATCCATTAAACTCCAATATTTTCCTAGCTTAAAATCTCTCCCACTGACCTTCTGTACCCAACGTACAGATAACATCGAAAATTCAGCAATTCAGAAAGAGAGCATTTATGCTATACTGTATGTGTTCATTACACGCAGAAAACTTCTTGAAAAGCACTAACTTTCCTTGAAAAAGCAAACTAACAAATTATATTTACACTTAAAATCAAAGATTTCTAATGAAGATTTTCTAAAATCGTCTCCACCTAATAATTATTTCAAATATCAACAATAGTTACTATGCTATCACAGTTTAGTTAAATCAGTGAGTTAATTGGTCCACATTTCTTTAAAGGTTATATAAACACATAATAATATATGGCACTTAGGTATTACATAAAAAGAAAAGCACACACACAAAAAGAATACTAACAAAATAAGATCATTTTCTCCCAAAAAGTCTATATAATACAGATGAGTGAAGATGATTGAGCTTTGATTGTTATGCTAAAAATTACATCCAAAGATGATCTAAAGCAATAATCTCTACCACTGTTAAAAAAAGGGCAAACATTTCCAACTATTTTAAAGATGTTCAATTGTACATGTTTACCAAATTATCAATATTCTTTAGAAATTAAGTCATAGTTATAGGAAGGAAAATGTCATGTAATTTGTTTCCATTATAATCTAGACAAATAGTTTTTAAAAGACAGGAAGGGGCAGGGGAGCTGAGTAGGAAAAATAATAGCCTAGTTGGGCTACAAAGGGCTGGGAGAGGAGAGATGAAGAACAATGAGAAGGCAAGTTGAAGCCCAATGTGAAGACCCAGGGCAAAAGTAAATCCCAAAGAAACAGCAGTCTTCCAAGCAAGAGAAAACACAAGTTGTTCCTATGCTTTGTTGTTGTCAGGTGCCATCGAGTTGGAACCAACTCATAGCGACCCCATGCACAGCAGAACAAAACAATGTCCGATCCTGGGCCAACCTCACTACCGCTGCCACACTTGAGTCCATCAATAATGCCACCTGGCTGATCCATCTCGTTGGGTGTCTTTCTCTGTTTCTTGGACCCTCCACCCTACCCAGCATGACATCCTTCTCCAGCGACTATTTCCTCCAGACAATATGTCCAAAGTATGAGAGATGAAGCTTAGCCATCCTGGCCTCCAAGGAGCACTCTGGCTGCAATTCTTCCAAAACAGATCTATTGGTTCTTTTGGCAGTCCATGGCACTTTCAGTATTCTCCTCCAACACCACAACTCAAAGGCATCAATTCTTCTACGATCTTCCATATTCACTGTCCAGCTTTCATATCCATACGAGAATACTGAAAACACCATGGCCTGGGTGAGGCGCACCTTAGTCCTCAAGCTGACATCTCTGCTCTTCAATACTTTAAAAAGTTCCTGTGCAGATTTGCCCAATGCAATATGTCGTCTGATCTCTTGACTGCTGCTTCCGCGAGTGTTGATAGTTGATCCAAGAAGAATGAAGTCCTTGACAACTTCAATCTTTATTCAATTGATAAGAATGTTGTTTATTGGTCCAATGGTGAGGATTTTTGTTTTCTTTACATTGAGAGGCAATCCATACCGAGGTCTGTGCTCTTTGATCTTCATCAGTAAATCTTTTAAGTCCTCTTCACTTTCAGCAAGCAAGGTTGTATCATCTGCACATCGCAGGTTGCTAATCAGTCTTTCTCCAATCCTGATGCCATGTTTTCCTTCACATAACCCAACTTCTTGGATTATCTGCTTAGCATACAAGTTGAATAAGTATGGTGAAAGAATACATCCCTGTTGCACACCTTTCTTAATTTTAAACCATTCAGTGTTCCCATGTTCTTTTCGAACAACTGCCTCTTGGTCCATGTACAGATTCCTCCTAAACACAACTAAGTGTTCCCGAATATTCATACTTTGCAATGTTGCCCATAGCTTGTCATGATCCACACAATCGAAAGCTTTTGCATAGTCAATAAAGCACAGGTAAACATCTTTCTGGTATACTCTGCCTTCAGCCAAGATCCACTGGCCATCAGTAATGATATTACTCATTCCATGTCCTCTTCTGAATCCAGCTTGAACCTCTGAAAGTTCTCTGTCAATGTATGATCGTAGCTGTTTCTGTATTACTTTTAGCAAAACTTTACTCGCATGGGTTATCAAAGAGGTTGTCCGATGATTTCTGCATTCCGTTGGGTCATCTTTCTTTGGAATGGGCACAAATAACGTATCTCTTTCAATCAGTTGGCCAGATAGTTGTCTTCCAAATTTCTTGGCATACATGAGTCACCTTCTGTGTCACCTCACTTTCTTGAAAGATTTCAATTTTTATTCCATCAATTCCTGTTGCCTTATTCTTTGCCAGTTCCTTCAATGCGCCTTGGACTTCCTCTTTTAGTATCATTGGCTCTTGGTCACATGCTACCTCTTGAGAAATGGTTGAACATTAACCATTTCCTTTTGGTACAGGACTGTGTTTTCCTTCCATCTTCTTTTGATGCTTTCTGCATCATTCAATAATTTGCCCAGAGAATCCTTTAATAATGCAAGTCGAGGCTTTAATTTTCACTTCAGTTCCCTTGGCTTAAAAAATGCTGGAAGCGTTTTTCCCTTTTTGGTTTTCTGATTTCAGATCTTTGCACATTTCCTTGTAATATATGATGACTCTGTCTTCTCGAGCTGACCTTTGGAAATTTCTGTTCAGCTCTTGTACCTCCTCATTTCTTCCATTTGCTTTAGCATCTCTACACTGGAGAGCAAGTTTCAGTGTCTCTTTTGACATCCATTTTGATCTTTTCTTTCATTCTTGTTTTCTTAATGACTTTTTGCTTTCTTCATGTATGATGTTCTTGATGTCATCCCACAACTACTTGATGGCCTTTGGTCTTTAGTGTTTAATGCATCAAATCTGTTGTTCAGATGATCTCTAAATTCAGGTATATTTTGAATTTATTCAAATTCAAAATATTCAAGGTCATATTTTGGTTCTCACGGACTTGTTTTCATTTTCTTCAGCTTCAGTTTGAATTTGCCTATGAGCAATTGATGGTCTGTTCCCCAATCTGCCCCTGGCCTTGTTTTCACTGATGATATGGAGCTTTTCCATAGTCTTGTTCCACAGATGTAGTCAATTTGATTTCTGTGTATTACATCTGGTGAGGTCCATGTGTATAATCAATCATCTCTTATGCTGTCTAAAGAAGGTATTTGAAATGAACAAATCATTGAATTTGCAGAATTCTACCATGTGATCTCCAGCATCACTTCTATCACCAAGGCCATATTTTCCAACTACTGATCCTTCCTCTTTTTCCCAACTTTTGCATTCCAATCACCAGTAATGATCAAGACATCTTGATTGCATGTTTGATCAATTTCAGATAGAAGAAGTTGGTAGATTTCTTCTATTTTATCCTCCCTGGCTTTAGTGGTTAGTGTGTAAATTTGAATAATAGTGGTATTAACTGGTCTTCCCTGTAGGCACATGGATATTATCCTATCACATACAGCACTGTACCTCATGACTGATCTGGTTATGTTCTTTTTAACAATAATTGCAACTCAAAATACTAACCGAGAGGAAAGGAGTCTTCAAATCAAAGTTCAAGCCTTTCCCCCTCAGGGTTGATAGGGATGGGCACTTTGGCAACTGGCTACCTAAAATGGGGGGGGGGGCGCTTTACAAAGGCACAAAGTGGCTGGCTTACAAGTTTTCAAGAGAGAGTTTAGTTTCAGAGTGTGCAGGGGAAGGTACAATCCCCAATGAATAGTTTTCATCTTGTCTAGATGGGTTTGGTGAAAGGAAATGGGGAATAAGGTTCAATAGTAAGTAATTGTTATTATGACTAAATGTAATTATCACAACTATAAAAGCAGAAGTTTTGTAACATAAAGGGGAGTGTAGTTAATCTTATATTCCAGGAAACGAGGACCCTAGGACATGGAGAGAAACAGCAGCTGAGGATTCTAGACTCATGGAAAGAGAAAGGTTGTGTGCCAGTGGCCAGGAGGCAGGCTTGCCGAATGCTCCCTTTGGTGTTTAAATGATTATACATTCCAGAGTATAACACACACACACAACACCCAGAGGGCATATAAGCAAAAACTAATGATGATGCATTCAGGGCATTGCAATCATTGCAATGAAATGAAAGATGATAAGACGAGTGCAAAACCTATGTTTTCCCATGTAAACTATCACTCAATTCACAATGAAAGCTTTGAAAAATAAATAAATAAATGCTGAATGTTGGTATTGTTAAGAATCATAGGAACCCAGGGTAGGGTTTTCGAGGAACAGCTGGTGGGATTGAACCCCCAACTTTGCTGTTGGTAGTCCAGTGTTTATCCTACAGCACCACACCAGGGCTTATTTTCAAAGATGATCAATTTTCAAAAAAAAATTTTTTCTTTAAAAAGGACCCTCCAAAAGCTACAAGGTCCCCCTCCAAAAAATTTGCCACTGAATGAAAAATTTTAGGAATAGACTGAGAAGCAGAAATTATAATAAGAATAAGAGACTTCAGGATTCAGAAAAGAAATCCACATAAGTAACATCTTAGCTTTTCCTCTGGTGGCATGTTTGATCATACCACTGGTGGCTTTGACATCAACGTCATCGGCATCACGTCATCGGCATCACGTTACAAAGATAAAAGATGAACATGAATATATCTCCAAAAGAAAGGAAAAGCAGAATGACATGTGCCATAGAGCAGTACTATCTGTCTACATACCTGAGTTTAAATCAAACTTAAAATACATTTGAAGGTAAATGACACAGATGGACTTTTTGAAAAGACTGATGAATTTCTTTTCAAAAATATCTGAAGAAAATGTTATCATGATAGCATTTTTCTATTTAGAGCTTATCAAAATAAAATATTTTAAGTAAAAATTTCAAAGAGGTGGGTTTAGTTTTTCAAAGAAGTCACTTTGAACCACAAGGTCAGTAGGTCAAACTCACCAGCCACTCTTTGGAAACCCTGTACAGGGTCTGCTATGATTCAGAACCAAATTGACGGTACTTAACAACAACAAGCCAATAATATATTATCAAACACCTTGTGACATTTAAAATACGATCATTATAACAGCAAAAATTTGAAAATATTCTGGATGATGATAATGCAGATATGCTTAAACATAGCACATTTGTAAAGGAATACTAGATATTCAGAAAAAAATAAAGCAAACCCTATGTGAAGTGAATGGAAAAATCTCAAAAATATTTTCTAAGTGGAAAACAAGGCCAAGTTACCAAACACTTTGTATAATCTGATCCCATTTATCAGTTACAAAACAAAGTGATAAGGTTGCTCTTTGAAAGTAGGAGATCTGCAATCCTGTTTCTCCTGTAACAGGAATAAACTGATAAACCACAAGAATACAAACTGGGAAGTTTACTGCTTTCCTAGTTAAGAGTTATGGAGCATTTCCTTCTAACTGTTGCTTCTGTAGTCCCTGTGAATGAGAAGCAACATCAACTGCTGAGACTGATTTTTAAAAATCTGAGTATCAGTTCATTCTGGAAAACCTTAGAATATGTACTCCCTTCAGCTTTTATTTGGTGTTATCTATATTGTTGTTGTTAAGTGCTATCAAGTTGATGCTGATTCACTGAGATTCTATTTAGGGTTTCTGAGCAGCAGCTGCTGCCAACTTTGCAGTTCACAGTTCAGTGCTGATCCAACAGCACCACATCAGGACTGATAAATTATCTTTCATGTTTATTCTTTTTTCTTCATGTGCATGTACACTGTCACTCTTTTGTAAGAACAATCCGGTTATTTAAGCAGCTTGCACTACACAGACCTTTTCCTTTTAAACATAGTAATATATTTCTACACAAAATGTGCAGCAACATTCACATTATTAATATTCTGGTTGTTCCATTTCCAGCAATCTAGTTTCCTTACCCGCTCTTTAATTCTCATCTTTGTTTTAAATTGTTGATCATTTTGTCTTATGTAGGTCTTTTAAAAAAAGATGTACAGAGTACTGTCCATTTCTGGTATTTTATTAATAATCATCTGGACCTCTTTTTGCAGGTTTTGAATTGTTTCCAATGCTGTATCTATCTTGATCGCTTCTGTAGTATTTTCCTGACTTCCGCCTTATTTTCCTCCACCCCCTTTTGGAATATTTGAATTTGTTTCCATATCATTCTTCTGAATTCCTTCTCAGGCAAATCCAAAGCCTGCTCTTCCTCTTCTGGAAAGCCTCTGTCTACCTCCAGCTCATTTGTCTCAGTTACTCTCTCTTTTTTTTTTAATGTCATTTTCAGTAGTTAGGATGGTTTTTAATCATTAAATGGATGTTTGCTGCTGTGTTGTTACACTAGGTGTATCCTGGTGCACATGATCAGGAGATATGGTTCCCTTTTTGCATGTAATGCTTAGCAGCTGCTATTAGCTCTTGTCTCAGTGGTGAAATACAATGGGGTATGCCTGTAGTTGGCTATATGGCCATGATTGCTGTCTCGTCTTGGGTAAAGTAGGGAGGAAAAGCTCCCAACTCCAGAAAAAGAGTGTAATCAAAAGGACCAAAACCAAAAGCAATAGAAAAGCAGAGATAAAAATCACTACTCTAAAACAAAAATAAAACCATAGCTGACTGACCAGTTGCCTTTGCTGCTGTGTGTGTACCGTAGAAACCTCCAGCAGTGGGTAAGGGTGTCCACTAGCTCAGGCCCCTCCTCTAGGCACCACCATAGCGGTGCGCAGATATTGAGAAGTTAATGGGAGAAAGACTGTCTACTATTTTTGTCACTAAAGGTCACTTAGTTAATTCTCTTAATAGTTGCATCCTCTTATGTTGGGGTTTTACAGAGTGTTCATACGATATGTCTGTCTGGCCAGACCTGCTGTTTTCTTGCTGGGTAGACAGGACAAAAGGGTCCCGCACAAGTTAACTTTAGGGCCCTGTCCCAGACACTGACGTTGCATGCAGCTACCAAAGAATTAGCCCATGGGACCAATGGGGCTTTTCCTGTCTGTGCCGTGAGAAAACTGTGGGCTCAACGCTGAACCCTTTTGGGGGTACGTGCACAACCACCTGAAGGCGTCCGGGCTGGACAGAGAAGGCCCAAAAGGAAAGAGAAGGGAAAAACTTTCTTTTGTATATGATGCTGTGTGGTTTTTAGCGCTGCTTCACTGGAGGTCCGGTGTGGCCCCACCTTCAGTCCAGACAGGGTGGCAAAAGAGGAGTTCCATGATCTGATCAAAACCACCATATTTTTCTTTATACAGTTATTTTTCCACCACTGGGTGCGGGAAACTGACACCCTGCACCTTATGCTTCATCCAGAGCCCTGTAGCAGTGCCATGAAAGCAGCATTTCTGGGTTTTCAATCCCTCCTCCACGGAGCTGGTCCTACCTGACTCTGCCTCAGTCACCACTAAAACCGGAAACCCGGACAATACTCTGAAAGGGCAATAGAGCAGAGCTGAAGAGATGGAAGCCAGAACCAGCAAGTTGGAAAACAAATCTCTCAATACTGCTAAGATACAAGAGCAAGCAGAAAAAATAATTTTAAAAATCTGAAGAGAGTCTAAGATTCATGCTTGATAACATGAAGAGAATAACAAGAATTACTGGCATTCTGGAACAGGAAGAATCAGAGAAGTTCACAGAGGAGGTAAGTTGAACTGCTTCTAAAGAAAATTTTCCTACAATCTTTAAGGATGAGAAGATAAACATTCAAGAAGCCAAACATACCCTAGGAAGGATAAACCCCCAAAAGAAAATCACCAAGACATATAATAATCAAGCTCTCCAAAATCAATGAGAAGGAGAGAATCCTAAAAGCAGCCAGGGAAAATATAAGTGTTACTTACAAAGGCAAGCAAATCAGATTAAGCTCTGACTTCTCAGCAAAAACCATGAAGGCAAGAAGGCAATGCAGAGACATATATAAAAGCCTTGAAGAAAATACTGTCCATCAAGAATAGCCTATCCAGCAAAACTGGTACAATCTGTACGATGGTACAATCAAAACATTCCAGAATGAACACAAGCTAAGAGATTTTGTCAAACCCAAAGCAGCACTTTAAAACATCCTAAAGGAAGTTCTTTGGACTCAAATGAACTTCCAAACAGAACAAGGAAACATGAAGAGTAAGAAGAAACTGACAAGAAATAGCACAAAATAACACAAACTCAGCATAATAAGGCATGCAGAACAAAGGAACAAACAGCACTACCAAAAAAGTAATAACATAATGCCACAAATAATTCAAAACTATCAATAATTACACTGAATGTCAACTGATTGAATGTACCAGTGAAGAGACAGAGAGTGGCAGAATGAATAAGAAAACAAGACCCTTCAATATGCTACCTGCAAGATACACATCTTAACCACAAAAACAAAAACAGACTAAAAGTTAAAGGATGGAAAAAATATACCAAGCTAACTGCAATAATAAATAAGCAGGAGTGGCAATACTAATTTAAGATAACGTAAACTTTAAGACAAAAACCAGCATAAGAGATAAAGAACAACATTATCTCATGATCAAAGCAAGACAACATAACCATAATAAATATCTACGATCCCAACGAAAAAGCACCAAGATATATGAAGCAAACCTTACTAGAATTGAAGAAAAAAAATAGGTAAATATTCAATTATACTGTGAGATTTTAATACAACACTTTCGAAAAGGGACAGTACAACCAGAAAGAAATTCAACAAAACCAGAGAGGAATTAACAGCACAACCAACCAACTTGACCTCAGATGTGTACAGTACATTCAACCCAAAAACAGCACAATATACATTCTTCTCCAGTGTACATGGAATATTCTCCAGAATTGACCATGTGTAGGGTCACAAAGCAAGCCTCCATAAATTTACAAACATCAAAATAATACAAAGCATTTTTTCAGACCACAATGCTATAAAACCAGAAATCAACAATAGTAAGACCAATGAATACAGTCAAATACATGGAAACAGAGTGACACCATGCTGAAAAGCGACTGGATAAAAGAGGAAATTAAGTGTGAATTCATAAACTTCCTAGAAACAAAATAAGAACGAAAACACAACATACCAAAATCGTTGGGACAAGGCGAAAGTGGTGCTGAGAGGGCAATTTATTGTGATAAATGCGCACATCCAAAAAGAAGAACCAAAATTAACACATTAACACAACATCTACACCAATTAGAAACAGATCAACAGAGGGAAAATACAGTCACCAAAAGAAAACAATAAAGATGAGAGCAGAAATAAATGAGATGCAAAACAAAAAATCTATAGAAAGAATCAACAGGACAAGACACTGGTTCTTTGACAGGATTAACAAAATTGACAAACCACTGACAAACCTAACAAAAGAAAAGAGGGAGAAGACACAAATAACGCGTTAGAAACTACATGGGAGCTGTCACAACGGAACCAAATGAAATCGAAAGGATAATAACAGAATACCATGAAGAGTTGTACTCCAATAAATTCGAAGAGGGAGGAGAGATGGATACTTTTTTAGAAAAACATGATCTACCAATACTTAAACGAGTTAAGTAGAAAATTAGAACAGACCCATAACCAAAGAGGAAATTGATCAGGTCTTCGGAACACTTCCTAATACTTTTTATGAAGCAAGCGTAACCCTCATACCAAAACCAGGGAAGGACAGCACTAAGAAACAAAACTGCATACCAACATCCCTCATGAACATAGATGAAAAACTCTCACCAAAATCCTAGCCAACAGAATCCAGCAGCACATCAAAAAAATAATACATCATGACCAAGTGTGTTTCAAAAAAGGGATGTAAGGATGGTTCAACATTAGAAAAACAATTAATGTAACCCACCATATAAATAAGGAAAACAAGAGCATATATACAAAACCAACAGCCTACATCACTCTCAATGGAGAGAAACTGAAAGCCTTCCCTCTGAGAACACGAACCAGACAAGGATGCCCTTTGTCACCACTCCTATTCAATATTGTTTTGGAAGTCTTAGCCAGAGCTATACCACAAGATAGGGAAATTAAAGGCATCCAAATTGGCAAAGTGGAAATAAAAATCTATTTGCAGACGATGGAGACAGCCTACATGCCCATCAACTGAAGAATGCATAAACAAATTGTAGTACATACAGACAATGGAATATTAAGATGTCTTGAAGAACAACAAGGAAGCTGCAAGCCACCGCATAATATGGATAAACCTTGAGGACATTATTTTGAGTGAAATTATTCGGTCGCAAAATGAGAAATACTGCTCAGCACCATTACTGTAAAAGATTAAGAAAAAGAACCCACCCTAAAACAGCAGTTGTTGTTGTTGTTTAGTGCTGTTGAGTCGATTCCAACCCATAGCGACCCTGTATAGGGTTTCCAAGGAGCAGCTGGTGAGCTTGAACCTTGCAGTTCAAATGGCTTTGCAGTCTGGCGCACTAACCCACAGCGCCACACCAGGACTCCTAAAACGGGGGTGGGGGGGATTATATATATAGTTGCTGATTACTGGGATGTATGGGATGAGGGGAGGGGAGGGAGGGAACGATAAGAGCACAGGGTAGGAAATAGACACAGGATAACTTGGGTGCTGGAGGATGATGAGGCAATATGCAGGAAGGGGAATGGGCAGGGGAATGGAAAAACAAGGTAGGTAGGAGAACAGTTAGGCAGCTTTGCATGGGCTGTGTAGGACAGAGGTAAATGATGATGTACGCACAACCTTAGAACAACAGAAATCCGGGATACAGGGATTGAAGCATGGTTTGAATGGGTACAAGAGGGAAATAATGTTAAGATGCTTGGCTGTCTTTTCAATCTTGGTTTCCCTTGCCTACTATTGTAAAATAGACACTGGAGGGGGTGAGAAAGGAATAGCCAGAAACATCACAATAGAAAGCTTGTAAATTCGTCTTCAGCCTATAATGGATTGGAATACCTTAAAGGGGGCTAGAATTTGCACAGTGAAAGAGGCTTCCTGTGGAGCCTTTGCATTGCATAAAGACCATAGGTGGAATCCTGAACCCCATCCAGAATCATCTGAGGTAGGAAATTCCACTTGAAAGGACAAGTAGACCAGCCTTGAGCAGCTAGAAGAACAAAAGATACTTGGTGAAAGAAAGACAAGACTGGCAGGAAAAATAAAAACAGTAACAGCAGTCTGATTGACTACTGTAAGAACAAGCAAGTTATTCGCCCGGGAGCCATCAAGGCAAGTGGTGGCGTCCCCTCAGAGCAAACCCCCTTCCAAGACTGAGACATAGGGGGAATACACCAGCAGGCATGTAGTCTGGCTGGCGACCACGTTGGTCTACCGATAAGGGGAAGAGAGGGGAAAAAGAGCAATGAAGTTGCGAGCTGGGTCCAACCACTTCAATAGAGCCCGGGTGGAGACCTGAATGGCCAGCAGTATGGCAAGACCTGGGGACTCCTGGGTCCAGAGGCAGTGACATGGCCACAGAGGACTAGAGCAGAGAGTCAAGCATCCAGCTGATGTGAAGTGAGGGGCGATGCACAATAATACCCACACTTGCAGATAGTACCCACTTGACCTGGCTTCAATGGATAAATGATCAGAACTCGACTAGAAGAAAAAAGAAGAGGAGAAAAAAAAAGGAGTAACCCACCACAATTTGATGACCTTTACCTATACTTAAGGATGTAGTAGCTCAAAGAAGAGAACAAATCTTTATAGCGAGGATCACTCCCACCCACTCGGTACACAGGGTTGACAGCGATGGGCAACTTGGACACTGGCTGCCCAAAACGCTGTGGCTCAAAGGGAAGAAGTAACTGGTTTATAAGCTTTCAAGAGGGAGCCTCATTCCAGAGGGTGCAGGGGAAGGTAGATTCTCCACTGAGTGGTTTCCAACCTGTCTGGACGAGACTGATGAAAGGAGATGAGGATAAGACTCTACTGGTACAATAGTGAATAATTGTTATCATGACTAACTGTGAGGGTTGGAAATGTAAAGGTAGATGCTCTGAAACAAATGGAGGGGAGTGATTGATTTTGTAGTCCAGGAGCGGAGGTCCCTGGGACCAACAAGTGAGAAGAGCGGAGTGCGGGACCCTACCCAGGGAAGCAGTGACACCAAAAATGGAGGCAGAGATGATGAAATGGACAGATGGAGCGTCTAGGGACACTGGACACAGGGATGGAGAGGGGTTGTGTGCTGATGTTTGGGGAGCAGGCCTGTGGGGTGTACCCTTTGGTTGTTTGATGTTGCATGGAGGGGACTGTAATCATTGTAATGAAATGAAATATGATAGGATGATTGTAAAACTAATGTTCTCCCATGTAGACCCATATAATTCACAATAAAAACTTTAAAAAAATAAAATACAACTAGGGATAGAGCTGCCTCCGCTAAGTATAGGTGATCATGATAATGGGAATGGATTAAAGCCCTCCAAACGTGGTTAGTATGTTTCCCTGTTTGCAAATCTTCTCTTTTATCTTACTTTCTGCAATAAACTAAAATCTCTGCCAAAAAAAAAAAAAAGATGTACAGAACTTACAGGTGATGTTCATTACTTTGTGAGCCAATTTTCTCCAAAGCTACAAGGTGACCTTGGGAATTAGTTTGGGTTCAAGTTTGAAGAGTAACTCAAGGCAATAGTCTTGGGAACTACTCCAATCAACCAGTCAAGTTTGATTTGTTTGCTTTTTAGGAAGTTGAAGTTCCCTTCCACATTTTTTCCCCCCATACTTTCAAAGTCCAACTGTTGTGGCCTACACCTTAGAATCTTATAAATGCTATGCCCCTGCCTTGCTGTCCTGAGTCTACCTTAGTCATCTGTCTTTATGAATTAGGTTACTTTGAATCCATTTGTGAGAAAGTGGTCATCCTTTGGCAGATCTGCTATGGTACAAACTGAATGTCAGATTCTTGATCCAGGGCAAGCTTGTCAAGAGGAAATGTTCTATGAGGTCCCTCCTTAAGAATCCAGTAGTTATAACTGTAGGTTCTTTTTTTGTTGGTCATTATGCAGAATGTTTATTTGTTTGTGTGTGTGATTACTTTCTACTACCTAAGGGAGTCCTGGTGTGGTGCTGTGGGTTAATGTGCCAGACTACAAAGCTGTTTGAACTGCAAGGATGGCGGTTCAAGCTCACCAGCTGCTCCTCAGAAACCCTACAGAGGGTCACTATGGTCAGATTCAACTCAACGGCACTTAACAACAACAACATTTCAATACAGTCCTCTCTGAAAACTGTTTGATTTGTATGAGCTTTCCTATCTCTTTACTCAAAATGAGCTATCATACATGGTTGCCCTTGGTCTGCATACTCTCTGAGACTGTGACCTACATACACTACCTAGTGTATGAGCTAGTGACTTTCTAGAGGTATGGTAATGGCAGCCAATAGCACTCCAGATACTCTATCGTCATTCTGAAAACCATTTTAGGTATTAGGAAGCTATCTACAAAGAGAGATGGCCCCATCCTGCTACTACTAAAGTCACCACATGTATATTAGATCTTATCCACACTGGTTTTTGGGAGATCACTATCATCTGTTCCTTTATAACCTTGTACATTTCCAATTATCTCCATCTCAGTATTGACAGTTTCTGAGGCTTATTCTTAAATCTTTATGGGAGCAGAAAGCCTCATCTTTCTTCCACGGAGCAGCTGGCAGGATCAAACCACAGACTTTGTGATTCACAGTCCAGAGCTTGTCACACAGAGTCACTGGTGCTCCCATTGATAAATTGAACCAGTTCAATTCATCCTCTCATTTAAAAACCCCCACAACTTTATGGGTATTAGAACTGTTACTTGTCACCTACCCATATTTTCTAAGAAGCTGGAAAGCAAGAAACCATTTTTCCTAGGATCTCTTGTACCTGACTGAGGATCAACCAATCAAATGAACCTGGCATGAAAACTGGGAGCAACATGTGCCAAAACTTCATCTGAAAATTTGGAGTCCTTACCTTGCCTAACATTTCAACAGAATTGAGCACAATGACTCTACGCCTGGAACAACATCTTACTGTAGCTTTCTCTGCACCACCCTTTGTCTCTTAGGCTTCCTTCTACTTTCTACTTGGTCCTAGAGCCTATCTCAGCACTTTCCTTCCAACATAAGTCCAGCCAATATATTTAGCATTTGTCAGGTCAGGTGCCATCGAGTTGAAACCGACTCATATCGACCCCATGCACAGCAGAACGAAACAATGTCTGATCCTGGGCCAACCTCACTACCGCCGCCACACTTTATGCCATCAATGATGTCACCTGGCTGATCCATCTCGTTGAGGGTCTTCCTCTTTTTCTCTGACCCTCCACCTTACCCAGCATGACATCCTTCTCCAGCGACTGTTCTCTCCGGACAATGTGTCCAAAGTATGAGAGACGAAGCCTAGCCATCTTGGCCTCCAAGGAGCACTCTAGCTGCACTTCTTCCAAAACAAGATCTATTGGTTCTTTTGGCAGTCCATGGCACTTTCAGTATTCTCCTCCAACACCACAACTCAAAGGCATCAATTCTTCTACGATCTTCCTTATTCACTGTCCAGCTTTCACATCCATATGAGGTTATTGAAAACACCATGGCTTGGGTCAGGCGCACCTTAGTCCTCAAGCTGACATCTCTGCTCTTCAACACTTTAAAAAGTTCCTGTGCAGCAGATTTGCGCAATGCAATACGTCATCTGAGCTCTTGACTGCTGCTTCGCGAGTGTTGATAGTTGATTCAAGAAGAATGAAGTCCTTGACAACCTCAATCTCTTCTCCATTGATAAGAATGCTGTTTATTGGTCCAGTGGTGAGGATTTTTGTTTTCTTTACATTGAGTTGTAATCCATATGGAAGGCTGTGCTCTTTGATCTTCATCAGTGAATATTTTAAGTCCTCTTCACTTTCAGCAAGCAAGGTTGTATCATCTGCATATCTCAGGTTGTTAATAAGTCTTCCTCCAATCCTGACGCCACGTTCTCCTTCATAGAACCCAGCTTCTCGTATTATTTGCTCAGCATACATATTGAACAAGAATGGTGAAAGAACACAACCCTGTCGCATATATATACTCAAAATTCCCTAAACTGAGATGTCAGCTTAGCTCCTTCACAATGCTAATGGGCAAACATTCAGTGGCCTAACTGAGTCAAAATTCCCTAACCTGAGATGTCAGCTTAGCTCCTTCACAATGCTAATGGGCAAACATTCAGTGGCCTAATTGAGTCCAGTGTACATTCAATGGTCTACAATGAATCAGTATCTCCACTTGAGTCCAAGGAAGTGCCTCAAAACTTTAATCTAAAACTGTCCTCCAAACAAGTTGCTCCTCCAAAATTCTCTATTTCATCAATGGTATAATCATTCAAACTGTTCAAGGCAAAAATCTGGCAGTCAATTCCCCGAATTTTTGTTTCATTTAGATTCCATACCTAAGCATAAACACACCTGTTTGTTCTACCTCCCAAATGTCTCCCAATTTACCATTACTTTCACCTTCCCATGTCAAGAGTCTCTTCCAAGCACTTGCCTAGGACTACTACAACAACTTTCTATCCCATGCCAATCCATTTTGCACACTGCAGCTACAGTAGTCAAAATATAAACCTAAGCACAGCACTCATCCCAAACTAAAACCCGTTAATGATATTTCCTTAATTTGGAAAATAAGGAAAGGGAAATATTGTTTGAAATGTATCTAATAGGGAACTTTATAAAGTTTGTGAGAAAATGTAATTAAAAGATAATGGATGTGTATGTGCACAGATACAAATATCTGTATGTATATGCTATTGTTGTTATCATTAAGTGCCACTGAGTCGGTTCCAAGTGATAGCAACCCTATATCGTGTTTCCAAGGAGCAGTTGGTGGGTTTGAACAGCCGAAATTTCAGCCTTGTGTTTGGTTCTCAGTCTAGTGCTGATCCTCCAGTGCCACACAAGGAATAAGATATATGTGTGCAGGCAGATATATTAATAGAAAACACAAGTACAGATACTTCTCAAACTGGTTACCTGTGTTTGAAGGCTTAGTCTGAGGGAAAAAGGTTCAGTTAATAGGCATAATATAGTTCAGAAAGTTCAAGTTCTGCATCCTAGTAAAGTGAATGTCTGGGGCCTTAATAAAAGTTTGTGAGCAGTCACCTAAGATACAACTACTGGTCTCTCTGCTTATTAGGAACAAAAGAGTAAGAAGAAAGCCAAAGTCTCAAAGAATGAAAAAAGTCTACAATGCTAACAGCATACACAAACCCATGGCAACCTGACTACTGCAAGTCACAATTATGACAGGGTCATAAAATATGAACGTTGGGCAGAATAAGAGAAAAACATAAAACAAACTCAAATTCTTTTTTTTAAAAAAGCCAGACTTACTAGACTACTTGAGACCAGAAGACTCCCTGATATTTTCACCCTGAGGATCACTTTTGAGTGAAATTTTTGGCAAACAGAGTAAAGGATATTACCTGTAAGTGTGGTGCTCTACTAAAAAACCATCTTTAGGAAACCAAATGGTTAACATTTACTCTAAAGCAAAGATGAGAGTAATAGACATGAAGCGACGATACCATGATTAGAAATGGTTCTAACACTATACCAAGAAGAGAAAATGGAATCAGGAACATCACTGCTGACATCAGATGGATATTGGGTGATAACAGAAAATATTAAAAAGATGTTTGCCTGGGTATGATTTGACTGCAAAGACACCCTATGATGTAGATCTTAACAAATTATGGATAACATTATGAAATATGGGAATGTCAGAACATTAAATTGTGCTCATGTGGAACCTATACATAGACAAAGAGGTAAACATTCAAACAGAATAAGGGGATACTGCATGGTTTAAAATCAGGAAAGGTATGTGCCAAGGTTGTATTCTTTCACCATACTTATTCAGTCCGTATGCTTGAACAAATAGTCTAAGAAGCTGGACTATATGAAGAATGCGGTATCAGGATTGGAGAAACATTCATTAACAAACTGTGATGAGGAAGACACAACCTTGACTGCAGAAAGCAAAAAGGATTTAAAGCACCTACTGAAAAAGATCAGTAATAATTATACATTACTGAATAGAAATTGTGAAACGGAAACTTGAGAAAACAAAGTCAAGTATTATAATGAAAAGTGCAAAGACCTGGAGTTAGAAAACCAAAAGGGAAGAACATACTCAGTATTGAAGCTAAAAGAACTTGAAGAAAAATTCCAGCCACGACCTTCAATATTTAAGGATTTTATAGGTACAATACTGAACGATGCAGAAAGCACCAAAGAAGATGGGAGGAATACAAAAAGGCACTATACCAAAAAGATATGATTGATGTTCAACTATTTCATAAGGTGGTATTGAAAGAAATTCAAGGTACACTGAAGGCATTGGCAAAGAACATAACTCTGAGAATAGACAACAAATTTAAATCTTTCAACAAACTGATGCAGTAGCAGAGGCACTCACTCATCTATGCCAAGAAATCTGGAAGACAGCCATCTGATTGGAAGAGATCCATATCTGTGCCTAATGCAAAGAGAGGTGATCCAATGGAGTGCAGAAATCATCAGACAATACCATTAATGTTGCATTGTAAGTAATATTTTGTTAAAGATGATTAAAAAACGACTGCAAAAGTACATTGATCTTTGGAGCGAGCGTGTCTAAGGGAGCCAGCATTCACCGAAGACCCACCTGAAAGAGGGATGTCATCTGCATTTCCACTGAGGTCCCCCCAGCAAGAGCACCAAGAAGCCAGCCACAGCAGAGAAGACTTTAAGAACTGTTTAACCCTTAGAGAATTGGAAAAACCCGAGAGACATTCTGCTACTTTGCTTGGCGGGCGTGGGGAATGGGGAGTTAATAGATGTTACTGATTTTGCAATCGTCCATCAACCATCATAGGTTTTATCCCTGTTAGGAAAGTTTTCAGAAGCTAGGCAAAGCATTGCGGTGCCTGGCCCTCAAACGTGCCATGTGCCTTTGCTCTCAGGTCAAGAATCACTGCGCAAACAGGAATTGTTACCTTT
>NW_006408887.1:778866-792803 GCF_000296735.1 Chrysochloris asiatica | reverse complement strand
GAAAAAAAAAAAAAGTACATTGACAGGGAACTGCCAGAGGTTCAAGCCTGAAAGATTCAGAGGCATACGTGGAACAATGGATATTATTGCTGATGTCAGACAGATCTTGCCTGAAAGTAAAAAAATACCAGAGAGATGTTTATTTGTGCTTTACTGACTATCCAAAAGGCTTTAACAGTGTCAATAATGACAACCTATGGGCAATATTATAGTAAATAAGTATTTTGGGACACTTAAATTGCACTTATGAGGGACCTATATATAGACCAAGAGGCACATAACAACAACGACAACATTAAATATGTATGCAGGGCAAATAATCACAAACACTGGATTATATTAAATAGAACGTGGTATCAGGGTTAGAGGAAGACTCATTAAAATCCTGCGATACTCAGATGATATAGCCTTGCTATATTTAAGTCATGAGGACTTAAAATACTTACTGATGAAGATCAAAGACCACAGTCTTCCGTATGGTTTGTACCTCAATGGAAAGAATACAAAAATCCTCACTACTAGACCATAGTAAAAAAAACATCTAGGTAAATGAAGAAAACATTGACGTTGTCAAAGACTTCATTTTGCTTGGATCCATCATCAGCACTCATGAACGCAGTAGTTAAATCAAAAAACGTATACTGCATTACACAAATCGGCTGCACAAGACTTTTCAAGTGTTCAACAGCAAAGATGTCAGTTTGAGGACTAAGTTATGCCTGACCTAAGCGAAGGTATTTCCAATAGCCTTATAGCCATCTGAAATTTAGACAACGAATACAGAAAACCATAGCTGATGTATTTGAATTTGAGTTTTGGTTTTGAAGGAGAACACTTAAAAGTGCCAGGAGGTGCCAGAAGAACAAACAGATGTCTGTTGGAAGAAGTACAGCCAGAATGCTCTCTGTAAGCCATGATGGTCACACTTCGGCTCTCGTTGTTGTTGTTGTTATGTGCCATGGAGTCGGTTCCGACTCATAGCGACCCTTTACAGGGTTTCCAAGGCTGTAAATCTTTACGGGAACAGAAAGCCTCATCTTTCTCCTGCGGAACAGCTGGTAGTTTTGAACTGCTGACCTTGCAGTTTGCAGCTCAATTCGTAACCACTGCGCTACCAGAGTTCCTTTTGGCTCTCATAGTTGAGATATATTATCAGTCGGATGGACCAGTCCTTGAAGAAGGACATCAGGCTTGGTAAAGTGAAGAAAGGTCATCAAAAAAGAGTAAAAACCCCACAACAAGATGGCGCCTAACAATAATAAAAACAATTTTTCCTTTTTATTTCCAACGTTGGCATGCAAGTCATCAGAAATTATGACAGTATTTTGACTGTGTGTTTCATGTGAGTCACACTGAAGAAATTGGTAGAAGTCTTCACTTTCATCATCATTGGCTTTAGTGGTCAGGGCATAATTTGAATAATGGTGATATTAACAGATCTTTTTTTTAAAAAAAGTTTTTATTGTGAATTGAGTCATAGTTTACAAGGCAAAATATCAGTTTTGCACTTAAACTGTATTTTGTTTCATTGTAACAATTACAAACTCCTCCATGCAACACTGATTAACAGTATTTGCCTCTATTCCTGTTTGTTTGTTTGTTTTTTATGTACACTTAACTGGTCTTTCCTGTAGGCATATTCATATTATCCCATCACAAACAGCACTGTACTTCAAGATAGATCTCAAATGTTCTTTTTGAGAACGAATGTCACGCCATTCTTATTGTATTTGTCTTCGCCAGCACAGTAAACCATGATGGTAAGACTCAAAATGAGTAATATCAGACAATTTCAACTCACTAATGCCTAGGATATCATCTTTATGCACATCATTTCATTTTTTACAACTTCCAATTTTCTTAGATTCATACTTCATACATTCCATCTTCTGATTATTTATGGATGTTTTCAATTGTTTCTCATTTTATGTTGTGTCTCATCCACAAATTAAGGTCCTAAACACTTTTTTCCAATCACATCATATGGTAAACTCTTATTTTGAGGAGGCAGCTCTTCTCTAGTCACATTTTGAGTGCCTTCCAACCTTAGGTGCCCATCTCCTGACACTGTACCTAACAATGTTCTGCTGCTATCCATAATAGTCTCATCTCTCAGCATTATATCTGACAGTGTCCCCCAAGCATTCATACAGTTTTCAGTAGCTAAACATTTACACGTAGTCGACCTCTCCTTCTTCTTAGTCTGTCTTAGTCTAGAAGCTCTGCTAAAACCTTCCTACCATGAGTGACCCAGCTGGTATTTAAAATACTGGTGGTTTCGCATCCAGGATCACATGAACTTCCAAGCCACCACAGTATAGCAAATTGACAAACAGGTAGCAGAGTTCAGGGTTAGAATCTAAAAGTCAAGTCAGGTTTAGAACATTGTAGATGCAGTAAGCTTCTTTTTATTCCCGATAGTCATATTCTTAAACTTTACGAGTGGTTCTTTTAAAATTTCTTCAAAATGCTATGGTGGTTATCACGGAGGAGGGTCTGACTCATAGCGACTCTGTAAAGGGCTTCTGAGGATGTAAGTCTATATGGAAACAAAAAGCCTTATCTTTCCCTCAAGGAGCAATTGGTACATTAGAACTACAAACTCTGAGGTTAGCAGTCCACCTCGTAACCCACTAAGCTACCGGAACTCCTTTCAAAATGATTTATGTTTATGTGTGTGTGTGTACGCACACACGCATATAAATATAGAGTCCTAGTATGGTACTGTGGGCTAATGCCTCAGACCGCAAAATCATTTAAACTGCAAAGTCAGTGGTTCAAGCTCACCAGCTGTTCTTTGAAAACACTATACTGGGTCGCAATGGGTTTGAATAGACTCGATGGAACTTAACAACAACGTATGTTCTGATTTCTAACATAATTGATACAGACTGGTTCTAATGAACAATCCGTTGTTTATAATTCTGAATATATTATCCCATAAATGAATAGCAATGATTGGATTACAGGGAACATTATAAAACAAAAGCCCATCTATGACCTACCATTTATAAAAATACTTTTAAAAAAAGGTATGCAGTTCCAACCTAAAATGCAAAGAAAACATCTCTCCAACTCTGTATTGTTTGTTAGTTTAATTTTTCTAAGATGTATGTAATCCACCACTCGTCTGACATTTCATTATACTGTAGTGGCTTATGAGTTGCTGTGATTCTGGAAGCTATGCCGTGGGTATTTAAAATACCAGCAGGGTCACCCATGGTGGACAGGTTTCAGATGAGCTTCCAGAGGAAAACAGATAGAAAGAAGGAGCGACAAATTACTTCTGAATATTTAGTCACTGAAAACCTTATGAACAGCAGAGAAACACTGTCAGATATAGTGCCAGAAAATGAGTCCCTCAGGTTGGAAGGCACTCAAAGTGCAACTGGGGAAGAGCTGCCTCCTCAAAGTAGAGCTGACTGTGATGACACAAATGTAGTAAAGCCCGTGGGAGTAAAGCTCATGGGACCTTCATTTGCTGATAGAGCATAACTCAAAATCAAGAGAAACAGCTGTAAACATCCATTAATAATTGGAACATGGAATCTACAAAGTATGAAAATTGGAAATTGTCAAAAATGAAATGGAACACATAAACATGAATATCTTAGGCATTAGTGAGCTGAAATGGACTGGTATTGGTCATTTTGAATCTCACAACCACATGGTTTACTATGCCGGCATTGAAAAATTAAAGAGGAATGGTGTTGCATTCATCCTCAAAAAGAACATATCCAGAAAAGTCATGAGGTACAACACTGTCTGTGATAGGATAATATCCATGCGCCTACAGGGAAGACCAATTAATACCACTGTTATTCAAATTTATGCACCAACCACTAAAGCCAGCGAGGATAAAACAGTAGAATTCTACCAACTTCTTCAATCTGAAATTGATCAAACACACAATCAAGATATATTGATAATCACTGGTGATTGGAATGCAAAAGTTGGAAACAAAGAGAAAGGATCAGTAGTTGGAAACTATGGCCTCGGTGACAGAAATGATGCTGAGATCGCATGATAGAATTCTGCAAAACCAACGATTTGTTCATTTCTAATAACCTTCTTTAGACAGCTAAGAAACAATTACATACATGAACCACACAAGATGGAATACACAAAAATCAAATTGACTACATGTACCAAAAGAGACAGGGGAAAAGCGCCACATCATCAGCCAAAACAAGGCCAACAATTGAGAAATTGTGAAACAGACCAACAATCGCTCATATCAATTGCTCATATGCAAATCAGACTGAAGCGGAAGAAAATAAAAACAAGTCCATGAGAGCTAAAATATGACCTTGAATATATCACACTTAAATTTAGAGATCATCTGAAGAACAACAGCTGAACGGAAAATTCCAATGGTGAGCTCGAGAAGACAAAGTCAAATATTATCACGAAATTGTCCAAAGACCAGGAATTAGAAAACAAAAAGGGAAGAACACTCTAAGCATTTCTCAAGCTTAGGGAACTGAAGAAAAAAATAAAGGCTTGACTTTCATTTATTGAAGGATTCTCTGGGGAAATTACTGAATGATGTGGAAAGCATTCAAAGAAGATGGGAGGAATACAGTGAGTCACTGTACCAAAAGGAAATGGTAATTTCAAGAGCCAATGATCCTGAAGGAAGAAGTCCAACGTGCACTGAAGGAACTGGCAAAGAACTAGGCAACGGGAATTGATGGAATAAAAACTGAAATCTTTCAAGAAAATGAAGCGGCACTGGAGGCACTCAATCATCTATGCTAAGAAGTCTGGCCGACTATCTGGCCAACTGATTGAAAGAGATCCGTATTTCTGCCCACTCCAAAGAGAAGTGATCCGATGGAATGTGTAAATCATCGGACAGTATATCTTTGATACCCCATATGAATAAAGTTTTACTAAAGGTAATACAGAAATGGCTGCAAGCGTACATTGACAGAGAACTTCCAGAGGTTCAAGGCAGATTCAGAAGAGGCCGTGGAACAAGGGATATCATTGATGCCATCAGATGGCTTTTGGCTGAAAGCAGAGAATACAAGAAAGATGTTTACCTGTGATTTACTGACTAAGCACAGGCCTTCGACTGTGGTGTGGATCATGACAAGCTATGGACAACATTGTGAAGTATGAGTGTTCTGGAACAACTAATTGTTCTCATGAGGAATCTGTACATGGACCAAGAGGAAGTTGTTCAAAAAGAACATGGGAACACTGAATAGTTTAAAATTAGGAAAGGTGTGTGACAGGATTGTATTCTTTCACCATACTTATTCAACTTGTTGAGCAAATAATCCAAGAAGCTGGGTTATATGAACAAAAACGTGGCATCAGGATTGGAGGAAGGCTCATTAATAACCTGCGATATGCAGATGGTACAACCTTGCTTGCTGAAAGTGAAGAGGGCTTAAAACATTTACTGATGAAAATCAAAGACGACAGACCTCAGTATGGATTGTATCTCAATTTAAAGAAAATAAAAATCTTCACCACTTGACCAATAAGCAACATTCTTATCAATGGAGAAAAGATTGAACTTGTCAAGGACTTCATTCTTCTTGGATCAACAATCATCAACACTCATGGAAGCAGCAGCCAAGAAATCAAATGACGTATGGCATTAGGCAAATCTGCTGCACAAGACCTTTTGAAAGTGTTGAAGAGCAAAGATGTCAGCTTGAGGACTAAGGTGCGCTATCTCATACGCATGTGAAAGTGGACACTGAGTAAGGAAGATCGTAGAATAATTGGTGCTTCTGAGTTACGGTATTAGAAGAATATATTAAAAGTACCATGGGTTGCCAAAATAACAAATCTGTGTTGGAAGAAATGCAGCCAGAGTGTTCCTTGGAGGCTAGAATGGCCAAACTTCATCTCTTATACTTGGGACATATTGTCAGGAGGGACCAGTCACTGGAGAAGGATATCATGTTTGGTAAGGTAGAGGGTCAGAGAAAAAGAAGACCCCAAGTAAAATGGACTAGCAGAGTGGCAGCATCAATGGGCTCAAGCATGACAACAATTGTGATAACTGGTTAGCCCAGGACCAGGTAGTGTTTTGTTCTGTTGTGCATAGGGTTGCTATTAGTCAGTACCAACTCGATGGCACCTAACTACAATAATAATTTGCAATCATCACTATTAATTGAGCTTCACAAATATGATCTCAGTAGTGTATGTTGGTCAAATCAGTGAATAGCAAGCTCCAGATTACTTCTGTTTTCTTCACACTTCCTAGAATTTCTTCAAGCATTGGAAGAAATTGGAAAAGAATAAATGACTTTTAGAAGAATCAATTCCTCTTTGTTCCAAACAGTGTGGCTTGAAATAAACTCCTTTTCCAGTCTTCCTTAGCCCCTCTGCACCTAGTTTAGGTTATGCACCAACCATTCCAAAATCCCAGCGACCCAAACCTCCTGCCCCTTTTGTAATTCTGTGTATGATTTCCTTAGTTTCTCTGCCATTCAATTTACATTTCTGCAATTAGAAGGATCAAGAATTGCTGTATTAAAAGATTCATACACAGTTATAACCTACTCAAAAATACCCACTCTTAAGAATCAAAATTCTTATAATTACATTCCTGCTCTCCATGAACAATATAGTACAGTGAAAAGGAAACTGAATTCTAAGATGAACTTGAGTTCATTTGTAACACCGTACTCACCTCACAAGGTTGTTTGATGGTTTATAAGAACATGAAAGCATTTTACAGAATGTGGTGCTGTGAGATAATATACTATACTGCAAAGTTTGAACCGCAAGGTTGGTGGGCTTCAAACTCACCAAGCACTCCTTCGAAAGCATACACAGGATCACTATGAGTCAGAACTGACTCGACGGCACTTAACAACAACATACATTTTTAAGATACTCAGACCTTTATTCCAAACTTAAAAACTTAACTCTAAAACTCATCTACAAAATTGTTATCAAGGCCCAATGCTAAGTCAGTGTCTTTCTTCCTACTCGTATGAATTGTCCTAGCCCAAGAACACTATAATTTACACTGTTTAAACTATAATTGCCATAAAGAGGAAGTGAGGACGGTAGTGGTTGTGTGCTGTCGGGTTGATTCCAACTCATATAGACCCGGTACAGGGCTTCTGAGGCTGTAAATCTTGACAGGAGTAGAAAGTCACATCTTTCTCCCTAGAAGTAGCAGGTGGATTCAAATCGCTGACCTTACACAGTTAGCTGCTGCCAATGTGTCAATCCGTCTCCTTGGGGGGTCTTCCTCTTTTCTTGCTAACCCTTCACTTTACCAAGCATGATGTTCTTCTGAAGGGACTGGTCCCTCCTGATAATAAGTGCAAAGTATGAGAGACAAAGTCTTGTCATCCTGGCTTCTAAGTAGCATTCTAGCTGCACTTTTTCCAAAACAGATTTAATTGTTCTTCTGGCAGTCCAAAGTATTTTCAATATTCTTCTCCAACACCATAATAGCACCATAGTTCAAATGTATTGATTCTTCTATGGTCTTCCTCCTTATTCATTGTTCAGCTGTTACATGCATATAAAGTGACTAAAAATATCAGGGGCACCTTAGCCCTCAAGCTAGTATCTTTGAAGAGGTCTTTCACAGCAGATATGCCTAAAGCAGTACCTTCTTGATTGCTGCTTCTCTGAGTGTTGATTGTGGATCCACAATAACTATAGTATGTGTCATTTAACAGGGAGCCTTGGTGGTACAAGTAGTTCAACACTTATTGGAAGGTCAGAGCTTCAATCTACCAGCTGCTCCACAGTCTAGGAAAATTCTACAGGGTAGTTGTACTCTACCCTTTAGGAATGCTATGAGTCAGAATCAACTTAGCGGAGTGCAACAAATGGAGTTTTTATGCCATTTAATAATAACTTAGCAAAAAAAATTTACATATATTTCTCTTTTAATTTTCATGTAACGATCCCATTTTAATAAAGAGTAAATCTGAGGTTAAGGGGTGATGGAATCAGGATTTGAACAGTGTGGTGCCGTGGGTTAATGCAATGGTATGCAAAGTCAGTTTGAACCCCAAGGTCAGTTTGAACCCCAAGGTCAGAGGTTCAAATTTATCTGCTGCTCCTTGGAAACACTCTATAGGATCACTATGAGTCGGAACTGATTCAACAGCACTTAACAACAAGCAACAACTTCAATACACATGTGGTTAATTATCTCAGCAAGCATTTATTAAGTATTGCCTGTGTGCAAGGATAAAACAGAGATGACACAGTCTACACCCTATCATATCTCACCTTATTTGATGTAATAATAATTAGTATCCCTCCATCCAATGATTCCTGCTCCTTTTCCAAAAATACTCCTATAACACATCTAATCATTGCATTCACTTGATTAATTCATTCAGTGAAATATGTATCCACTGGAGGTACATGAGTAAAGGTAACAGATCAGATCCTTGCTTTATATACCTTACATTCAGGTGGTGGGAAGGTGGGTGCAGTGTGTGTCTACATGTTTGAGAAAGAGAGAAAAGTAATTTGTACAAATGCGTCTAGAACAGGTCTGGTTAGAGAAGAGGAAATGGTTAAGACTTGCTACAAAAGAAGGTGGCAAGAACAGGGTCACTGGGAATGAGCATGGTAAGGAGTTACACTTAGCTCAGTCACTTCTAAGAAGTCATCCTTAATACTTTAAAACAGTTTATAATATGCCTTCCTCCCTTTTGTAATTACATAGCAACTTATCCACAAAGCACCAATATAGTTGATATTTACTTATCTATCAGCTAAATCATATATATTTATCAAAAGCTGGTACCATAATCTTTCATTTCCAAATCCTGAAGAGTCTAGCACATAGTGGTAGGTGGTTGTATGCCACCAAGTCGGTTCTCACAGCAACCCTGTATGGACTTTCCAAGGCTATAAATCTTTATGGGCACAGAAGCCTTATCTTTCTCCCACAGAGTGACTGGTAGATTTGAACTACTGACCTTGCAGTTAGCAGCCCAGCTAATCATCCACTACATTACCAGAGCTCCTTAACACGTAGCAGGCACTATATTTAAACAAACGAATGAATGCTATCGCTGTAAAGAACTGTTACAGACATTTTCAACCGTGGAACCACTCTTCTGAGACCAATAAAAAGTTTAATTACCATGAACATGTCTTCTCTTCTTAGTCGCTTACATGATTTAAACAACGCAACTTCAGTAAACAGTATATATTATTTCTCATAGTTCTTTTGCCCTGCACCTTCAGAGAGGCCAATTCAGAACTGAGTAGAACTTAGTGTTTTATAATCTCCCCATGAGACATTCACTATGCAGGAGGGTTTCCAAATAACAATTTATAAATGTTTTTAACCCCTAATTTCAAATCTCTGAATTAAATTTTATCTTTTACACAAAAGGCAATGAAGGAGGAGACACAAAATCCAATGCATTTATGAAGTTATTTTTAAATCTGGCAGATTTTTATTGTCCTCAGTGAATTCTGTATGCAAAGAGGAAAACTCAGAGATCTCAAGATTTCAATACATATTTAAACATCATTATTGATAGCCTTGATTCCCCTTCTAGTCTCCATGTCAATGTATCTGTAAATATTCTCGTTCCTCAATATTTTCAATAATTACTACTAAATTTCTCCATAAAGTTCAACTATACTTTTTTATAAGTGTTGAAAATCCTGTTTTAAAAGAATAAGCCTAGATGGTATGATATATATTTAAACCTTTTAAAATCATTTTATGGTAAATTTCGGTCACAGCAAGGCTTTTATTTACTTACCTAAGTAATGTGGTGGATGAAATGACATAGGTTTACTAGTCGCCGAATAATATCCAATTGCTCTCTTAAATCGAATAACCTTGTCATCTGTTCTAGACTGAAATAAATGTAGGAAAACTTTCATAAATTAGTATGCCAAAGATCATGTTATCAACATTATTTCTCTAATTCAGCACATGTATCTGTAGCTTTTCTAATTATGTAAGAGTTTAAAATGACAATAAAATCAACATATTATTATGAAGATCCATTATCAAACGTAAGTTCTTTTAAAGCAATGAAGCTAACATAGTAGAATATAGAACTGGGAATTAGAAAACCTAGGCTCTAGGAGGTAGGTTTAAATCTCTCTAAATTCAGATTTGCTAGGTCTCTAAATCTGCTGAAAAAGGTTTCACATTCCATCAATATATAGCAAATAGGATACACTGCAATAAAAAAAGACCCATGCTTTTCTAATGGTTTTACCTCTTAAGGAACAGGAAGTCACACAAAATACTACCTAATTCTAACACTGACATGTTTGCAATCCTTACTTTCACACACAAAAAAGAAGAATATCCATGCCTATCACTTAAATAGAATAGACAAATTAGAGACTTACATTATCATGTGACCTATCTGATTACAGTCTGTCTTCTTAGTAGAAAGAGAGATCTTACTAAGATACTTTAGGAGCAGCAGAGACTCTTCATTTCTTCATTCCATGAAGCCGAGAAGTGAGACTGAAGATTAAGTGGTGAAGACCACCTATCTTGTGAGTAGCACAGCCAAGTCATATCCTCATGTGCGTTTTCTCTCACACCCCATTCCAAAACTGGCACACACCAACATGCACAATCTTATCTTGTGACTCTGTTGTTGTTTTTTTACCTGTGAATGCTGAAAAACATCTTTAGCTATGGCATCCAAATCAGTGGTGTCCTGGATATTACGGACGTAGTCAGCAACAGCTTTGATTACTACATCGCAGGGTGGTAAAACTAGCTGGTGAGCCCGTACCTGAGAAAATAAATGTATATGTAAACAAGTGCTTCAGTAAAAAACCTCAAAGCCAAGACAACTGCATATTTAGGGCCCTAAAATAAAAAATACTATGTCAGACAAAATGAGGGAAAACACAGAATCAAGACTGGAGGAAGATTCATTATTAACCTGCAATATGATGATGACAACATGTTGCTTGCTGAAAGTGAAGAAGACTTGAAGGACTTACTGATGAAGATCAAAGTACCAACTACACGTCAATATATAGAAAACAAAAATCTTAATAACTGGACCAATAAACAACATCATGATAAAAGGAGAAAAGCTTGAAAGTTGTCAAGTATTTCATTTTACTTAGCTCCCATGATCAATGCTCCTGAGAGCAGTAATCAAGAAATCAAATGAGGTACTGCTCTGGGCAAATATGATTCACGAGATCTCTTTTAAAGTGTTAAAAAAAAAAAAAAGCAAAGATAACATTTTAAGGACTAAAGTACGTATGACCTAACCATAGTATTCTTAATAGTCTCATATGCTTGTGCTAAAAGAATGAACAATCTGTCTTGACAGTGAGAATGGCGTGTCTTGGTCTCACATACTTTTGATATGTTATAAAGAGAAGGAATGTGGTGCAATGAATTATTTAATAAGCTCTTTTAGCCCTAGACTTTAAGGAGCCCTGATGGCATGACATAGTAGGTTAGGAGTTGGGCTAATAACAGCAAGGCAGGCAGTTGTAGTCCATCAGAAGCTCTTGGTGAGAGATATGTGGCTTTCGGCATCCTTAAAGATTTACAGCCTTGGAAACTCTATACAGGTCACTCGGAGTTGTAATTCCCACCAAACAACTTGGTGGGATCATGCAGATTGGGTGTGTTTCCTCTTTTCCTGACCAGTCTGTGTAAGAAAGGTGGGAGAAGATGTTGGCTAAATTATATATTTCAGTTGCGGATAAACTGTGATTGTAAAAACTTGGAATTCTAACTTGGTCAATTTTGCCAAACCACTGGATAAAAAATGAGTCATCTCAGTCAGAAGCAGGAAGAGGGGGTGGGTGATGAAGAGACCTCAGTACCATCAATAAGGGAGAATGGAGTGTATCATCTGGACCCAAGATCTCTACATATGGAACCTCCTTGACACAGGGGCAAAAAGCTGTAACATCATCGAGAATAGGCAGAGAAACCACAAAAGCAAAACCAAACACCAAGAGCACGAAATAGAGAAATGGTATTCCCAGCACGCAAAAGAGTAAAACTGAGTGCCTTAGAACAGGAGGCTTGCTTGTATAGTGGGGTGCCCTCCAGGCACTTAATCTGGGAACGAGGTTTAGGAACTCAAAGAACTACAGTACAGCACCTTAGGGTACTTATCAGCAGCCCTAAAAGAACTTTTAACCCTTGTACAAGCAGGACAGAAACCAAGGCGCTGCATGGCTATGAGGCTAAGGACCACCAGGCATGGCTGTGAAGAAGTTTTCCTGACTGAAGAACTGTTGTGAACATTTCTGATATTTAATTGTAACCTGCTAATTTCCCTAACAAACCCCGTAATTATGAGTATGGTCTGTGAGTGCAGTGCAGCTACTGAAATTAATTATTGAACCCAGTAAGAAGTAGACAGTACTGTGGAAGAAATGGTTGGTGCCAGAATTGATAAAGAAGGTAGAAAACTGGAGGGCATGTCTGACCACATCCTTATATAAGGAATCTTTGGGAAGGTGTTGAGTTTGATTCTCCTTTCCCTCACTAAGTCAGAGGAGGTCAAAAACTGCCTTATGCCATTATTAAGAGAAGGGACCAGACCCTGGAGAAGGATATCATGTTTGGTAAAGTACAAGTCAAAGAAAAAGAGAAAGGGCATGGATGAGATTGATTGACGCTGTGGCTACTACAATGGACTTATTAAATACAGCATCAATTGTGAGATGGCACAGAATGTGTTAGTGTTTCATATCGTTGTACACAGGGTCACTATGTATTGGAACTGATAGGATAGGAACTGATAGGAACCTTTCAATGTCCTGATTCACCTCTATCCACTAGGTCCTAGCCCTAAGATTTCCATTAAAATTTGCATACTCTGAAGCTAAAAAGAAAAAAAAAAAAAGTATTTTCCTATCTAGCTTTAAGAAAATTATTACTAAATAAAAAGACAAAGTACCGACAAAATCCCATTAAGAAAATTAGAAAAATTCAGCTTAAGCAAGTAGAATGAAAAACTTCAGGAAAAGAAATATGTACATCTTTAAGCCATTATCATGAAAATTTGCAGATGCATAGGCTATGTTAAATTTCCTTTTAAAAAGCAATTCTTTATCTAAGTATTTTTCTTGATTCCTCAAAAAATGAAACACAGAATTATAAGACCCAATAGTCCACCACTTATAGTATGTGCCCAAAAGAACTGAAAGCAATGACTCAAACAGATATGTGAACACCAATGTTCATTGTAACATTATTCACAAAAGTCGAAAGGTAGAAATAATGTTTAAGTGTCCATCAACATAGGAATGAATAAACAAAACGGAATACTCAGGTTTAAAAAGAATAGAAGATGTGACATGTCATACATAGATGAACCTTGAAAATGTGCTAAGTGAAGTTACTCAGATACAAAAGGACGAATAGGCTATCCCACTTGAATATCTAGAAAAGGCAAAGGCAGAAATAAAAGTTCCTTAGTGGTTACCAGGGGCTGAGTTTAAGGATAGGAATTATTGCTTAAACGACAGTTTCTGTTTGTGGAGTTACATAAATAAAAGTTTTGGAAATAGGTAACGGTGCTGGATGCAAAACACAATAAATATAATTAATGTTCCTGAACTGTACAGTTAACACTGGCTAAAATGCAAATTTTATGCTACCAATATTTTACTACAATTAAAAAAACAAAACTGTTTACCCCTTGTATTTGAATATTTGCACTAAATTTCCTTGGGAAATATTCCACTTTTATTTTAATTATTAGCATTTAGTGAGGTAAAATACCTTTATGAACTATATTAACATGTATTGCTCTGGAGTTCATTTTAATAAACATTATAATGAACTCCAGAGCAATACATGTTAATATAGTTCATAAAGACATTCCAAGATATTTAAATCCCCATGTATGGAAATTTTTCCATTTGCTTTGGCTTCTCTACGTTGGAGAGCAAGTTTCAGAGTCTCTTCTGACATCCATCTTGATCTTTTCCTTCTTTCTTGTCTTCTT
>NW_006408887.1:764827-775666 GCF_000296735.1 Chrysochloris asiatica | reverse complement strand
ACAACAACAACAACAATGTATGGAAAATGGAAAACTCCTGATACACAAATGGGTCATAGTAAATAAGTACATGGAAAACTGCATTAAAACCAATATAGATAAAAATGGGAATTTTTAACATCTGTGAGTTTTAAGTTAAATTTTAATTTTTAAAAATAATCATGTGGCAAAGCAGGGGAAAAGGTTAAATGGTGGTGTGACTAAGGAATAAAATTAATGACATAAAACAGGGTTGAACTAAACTGAGATAGTACATGTGTGATTATTACATTTGTGGTTGAGGACAGGGACAAGGAGTGGTTGTTTATGTCATAGTGGGCCACCTAAAGGAAGATCTGCCTAGATGGCCGGGGATGCAAGCCGGGATCAATACTAGGGACCTAAGAGACAACAGCCCCTCTAGGCTTTTCAGTTTCTTGCCTATAAATTTTTAGTTTTTTACTTCATGACCACTTACACCCTTACCACTCAAAAAGTCTTTAATTAATTCATTGTGTTGTAAGTTGTTGTTATGTTATTAAGTGTTGTCCAGTCAATTCCAACCCACTTCACAAAACAACAAAATACTGCCTAACCCTGGGCCATCCTCACAATTGTTTTCTTTGAGCCCACTCATGCTGCCACTCTGTTAATCCATCTTGTTGGGAGCATTCCTCTATTTTGCTGACCCTCCACTTTTCCAAGCATGATGTCCTTCTCCAAGGACTGGTCCCTCTTGATGGTATGTCCAAAGTAGAAGAGACAAAGTCTTCCCATCCTGGCTTCTAAGGCACATTCTGGCTGTACTTCTCCCAACATAGATTTGTTTGGTCTTCTCGCAGTCCAGAGTATTTTAAGTATTCTACACAAACACCACAAAGGAGCTCTGGTAGCATAGTGGTTACGAATCGGGCTGCGAACCTTAAGGTCAGCAGTTCAAAACTACTAGTCGCTCCACGGGACAAAGATGAGGCTTTCTGTCCTGTAAAGATTTACAGCCTCGGAAACCCTGTAAAGGGCCGCTATGGGTCGGAACCAACTCGACGGCACTTAACAACAACACACATGCACCACAATTCAGGTACATCAATTATTCTACACTGGTTCCTTATTCATTGTCAACTTCCACAAGCATATAAGGCTATTGAAAATACCGAGGCTTAGTTCAGGTGTACCTTAGGAAAGAAATTAACTGTTCTTTAACCCTTTAAGAAGGTCTTTTGCAGACTGGCCTAATGCAGTAAGTAGTTGGATTTCTTAAAGCACAATGATTGCGAATCAGGCAGCTTAACTACAAAAACAGCAGTTTGAAACTATCAGCAGTTAAAGTTAAGGCTTTCTGCTCCCGTAATATTTACAGCCTCAGAAACTGCCTCACCACACGACACATGACCGTCAACCACCAGGACTCCTGGTATGGCTCTGTGGGTTAATGTGCTGTATTAAAAAGTGGATATGAACCACCAGGTGGCAGTTAAAGCTCACTTGCTGCTCTTTGGAAACCCCCATACAGGATCACTATGGGTCTCAACGGACTCAACAGCACTTAAGAACAATATTACAATGAGCATAGATTGTAGATCCAAATAAACTGAAGTCTTTGACAACGTCAATCTTTTCTCCATTTACTGTGATCTTATTTATTGATCTAGTTGGGAGGATTTGCGTTCTCTTTCCATTGCGGTGCAATCTATACCGAAGGGTGTAGTCTCTGATCTTCATAGTAAAGTGCTGAAGTCCTCTTGACTTCCAGCAAGCAAGGTTCTTCTATCATCTGCATGTTGCAGATTGTTAATGACTCTTCCTCTAATCCTAATAACCATATACTTCTTCATGTAATCCAATTTGTTAGATTATTTGTCCAGAATACAGATGGAATGGTGGTGGTTATGTGCTGTGGAGTAAACTGTGACTCACAGCAACCCTATATTGGATTTCCAAGGCTACAAATCTTTACCAGAGGAGAAATCCTTATCTTTCTCTCATGGAATAGCTGGTAGCTTTGAACTGCTGACCTTGAGATTAACAGTCAGACTCCCAACCACTACACTACCAAAGTATGGTGAAATAATAATACCCTGACGACGCACACTTTTCCTGATTTTAAACTATTCAGTATCCCATTATTCTACTCAAAGAACTGCCTCTTGGTATATATACAGGTTCCTCATGAGTATAAGTGTCCCAGAATTCCCATTCCTTATACTACTATTCATACTTTGTTTTGATTCACACAAATACCTTTGAGTATCCAATAAAATACAAAAATCAGTTTTCTGGTGTTCTCTGCTTTCAGCCTAGGTTTGACATCAGCAATGATGATATCCCTAGCTCCACGTTGAATTTCTGACAGCTTCCAGTCACTGCCCACCACTCATCTGTCAGTTTCTCATATTGCAGTAGCTTATAAATTGGTGTGATTCTGGAAGTTATGCCCTGGGTATTTTAAATACCAGTAGGGTCACCACGGTGGACAAGTTTCAGATGAGCTTCCAGACAAAGACAGACTAAGAAGAAGGAGAGACGAATTACTTTTAATTATTTAGTCACTGAAAACCTTATGAAGAGCAGAGAAACACTGTCAGATATAGTGCTGGAAAATGAGCCCCTTTGGTTGGAAGGCGCTCAAAATGCAAATGGGAAAGAGCTGCCCCCTCAAAGTAGATTTGACTGTGATGATGCAACTCTACTTCATTTGCTGATGGGGCACAACTCAAAATGAAGAGAAACAACTGTAAACATCCATTAATAACTGAACCATGGAATGTATGAAGTATGAGTTTAGGAAAATTGGATATTGTCAAAAATGAAATGGAACGCATAAATATCAATATCTTAGGCATTAGTGAACTCAAATGGACTGGTATTGGTCATTCTGAATCTGACAACCACATGGGTTACTATGCCAGGAATGACAAATTGAAGAGGAATGGTATTGCATTCATCCTCAAAAAGAACGTATCAACATCTGTCAGGGGGTACAAAACTAACTGTGATAAGATAATATCCATGTACCTACAGGGAAGACCAGTTAATGCCACTATTATTAACTGGTGAGGATAAAATAGAAGGACTCTACCAACTTCTTCAAACTGAAATTGATCAAACATGCAATCAAGATGTATTGATCATTATTAGTGACTGGAATGCAAAAGTTGGAAACAAAGAGAAAGTATCAGTAGTTGGAAAATATGGCCTTGGTGACATAAATGATGCTGGAGATTGCATGATAGAATTCTGCAAAACCAATGATTTGTTCATTTCAAATACCTTCTTTAGACAACTAAGAAACAATTATATACATAGACCTCACCAGATGGAATACACAGAAATCTAATTGACTACATGTGTCAAAAAAGATGGTGGAAAATCCATATCATCAGCCAAAACAAGACCAGATTGTGGAACAGACCATCAATTGCTCATACGCAAATTCAAACTGAAACTGAAGAAAATAAAAACAAGTCCACGAGAGCCAAAATATGACCTTGAATATATCCCACCTGAATTTAGAGATCATCTGAAGAACAGATTTGATACATTAAACACTAAAGACCAAAGACCAGAAGATTTGTGGGATGACATCAAGAACATCATACACGAAGAAATAAAAAAAGCCATTAAGAAGACAAGAAAAAAAGAAAAGATCAAAATGGATGTTAGAAGAGACACTGAAACTTGCCCTCCAGCATAGAGATGCTAAAGCAAATGAAGAAATGAGGAGGTACAAGAGATGAACAGAAAATTCCAAAGGTCAGCTCGACAAGACAAAGTCAAATATTACAATGAAATGTGCAAATATCTGGAGTCAGATAACCCAAAGGGAAGAATATGTTCAGCATTTCTCCACTGGGGGGAACTGAAGAAAAAACTTAAAAGCCTCAACTTTCATTACTGAAGGATTCTCTGAGCAAATTACTGAATGGTGCAGAAAGCATCATCATCAAAAGAAGATGGAAGGAAAACACAGAGTCACTGTACCAAAAGGAAATGGTTGATGTTTCAAGAGCCAATGAATGATACTGAGGTTTCGAGGAAGTCCAAGGTGCACTGAAGGAATTGGCAATGAACAAGGCACCGGGAATTAATGGAATCAAAATAGAAATCTTTCAAGAAAGTTAGGTGGCACAGGAGGCACTCACTCATGTATGCCAAGAAATTTGGAAGACAACTATCTGGCCAAATGATTGGAAGAGATTTGTATTTGTGTCCATTTCAAAGAGAGGTGACCCAACGGAATGCGGAAATCATCAGACAGTATCTTTGATACCCCATGTGAGTAAAGATTTGCACTAAAGGAAATACAGAAGTAGCTGCAAGCATACATTGACAGAGAACTTTCAGAAGTTCAAGCCAGATTCAGAAGAAGACGTGAAACTAGGGCACTGCTGATGTCCGGTGGATCTTGGTTGAAAGCAAAGAATACCAGAAAGATGTTTACTTGAGCTGTACTGACAACGCAAAGGCTTTCAACTGTGTGGCTCATGACAAGCTATGGACAACATTGTGAAGCATGAGTATACCGGAACGCTTAATTGTACTTCATGAGGAATCTGTACCTGAACCAAGACGCAGTTGTTCGAACAGAACACGGGAACATTGAATGGTTTAAAATTAAGAAAGGTGTGCAACAGGATTGTATTCTTTCACCATACTTATTTAAGCAGGGACCAGTTACTAGAGAAGGATATCATCTTTGGTAAGGTGGAAAGTCAGACAAAAAGAAGACGACCCCACAGCGAGATGGATTCGCAAAGTGGCAGTATCAATGGGCTCAGGTGTGGCAACAATTTTGAGTTTGACCGAGGACTGGGCAGTGTTTCACTCTGTTGTGCATTTGGTTGCTATGAGTTGGTACTGACTCTATGGCATCTAACAACAATAACAACCAGTCAATACACTGCTGCACCCATTTTAAAATTATCTTCAGCAGAATATAATTGTATGCGATATTAATTATATTTTTCAATGATTTTTGCATTCTCTTTGGGTCACTTTCCTTTAGAATACTCACAAATATAGTTCTCTTCCAATATGCTGGCCATGTATTCATCTTCGAAATTTTTTACATAAACTAGTGAATGCCTCCAGCACAGTTATCATTTTGTTGAAACATTTCAATTTGTATTCCATCAATTCCAGGAGGCTTGTTTTTCACCAATGCATTGAGTACTACTGCTTGGACTTACTCTTTCAATACCATATGGTACCACTTAACAGGACAGAATAACCAATTCTTTGCTACAGTGACTCTGTGTATTCATCCATCTTCTTTTGATGTTTCCAGTAGTAGTCAATATTTTGCCGTTGTTGTTAAGTGCCATCAAGTCAGTTCCAACTCATAGCAACACTGTAACGAGTTTCTGAGGAGTTGCTGCTGAGCTTGAATTGCCAACCTTGTGGTTCAAACGGACCTTGCTGTTAGCTCACAGAGCCACTCCAGGAATCCACTGTTCCTATAAAATACTTCAATATTGCAAATTAAAAGCTTGATATTTTTCCCTTCAGTTCTTTCATGCTGAGGAATGATGAGTGTGTTCTTTCTTCCCTTTAAGTCCAGGTCTTTGCACATTTTATTACATTTAACTTTGACTCAAGAACTGAATCCCTTAGATAAGAAGTAGCATCCTCTTTCCCACCAAGTAGATGATAGGGATGGAAAGAAGCCCCTTCTTTCCATAGGTCATGCATCCTAACCAAATCTAAGTATATGTAAACACCTTCTTTACTTCGAGCTAATATAAAACTTATCTAAGGGTTTAAAAAACAAATTTAAAGCACCAAGATGATGGTTTAAACCGACGATACTACAAACAGGTAATTTAAGCTGATTTATCATTTATGGCCACTGGTCAATTACATACCTGGTGTGGCACAATAGGATCAGCACTGAACTGCAAGGTTGGTAGTTCAAATCTACGAGCCACTCCTCAGAAACCCTAAACAGGGTCACTATGTGTTGGAAGCGACTCAAAAGCACTTAGAACAAAACAGTCCATTATACCACCACTGGACTGTCTGTCTTACTGTGGTGGCTTAGGTATTACTGTAATTCAAGAAACTATGTCACTGGTATTTTCAGTATCAGCAGGGTGACACCTAGGTGCCCTGGTGTGTCACTGTAGGATAAGCACTGGATTGCAAGGTCAGTTAAAACTGCAAAGTCGGGGGTTCAAATACACCCGATACTCCTTGGAAAATCTATGCAAGGTTGCTACAAATTGAAACTGACTCAACGGCAAGTAACAACAAACAATAGTCCCCCTATGGTGGACAGGTTTCAGCTGAGCTTCCAGATTAAGACAGACTAGGAAGAAGAGACAGACAACTTTCAAGTATTTAGTCACTGAAACCTTACGAATAGCTATGAAACACTGTCAGCACCAGAAATATTGAAACACAATGAACACCACCAGAATATTGTCAGATATAGTGCTGGTACTGAGCCCCTCAGGTACAAAGGCACTCAAAATGAGATTAGGGAAGAGTTGCCTCCTCAAAATAAGAATTGACCGGGGTGACGTGAATGGAGTAAAGCTTTCAGGACCTTCATATTTCCTGATGGGGCACAACTCAAAATGAGGAGAAACAGCTGTAAATATCCATTAATAATCAGAAGATGGAACCTACGAAGTAAGAATCTAAGAAAATTGGAAGTTGTCAAAATGAAATGGAATTGCTTAAACATTGACATCCTAAGCATTGGTGAGCTGAAATCTTTAAGTATTGGATGTTTTGAACATGACAATCAAATAGTTTATTATGCCAGGAATGACAAACTGAAGAGGAATGGTGCCCCATTTATCATCAAAAACAAACATTTTAAGATCTGTCTGTGATAGGATAATATCCATAAGCCTCCAAGAAGACTCTGGTTTACAAGGAGCTCTGGTAGAGTAGTAGTTATGAATCGGACTGCTAATCTCACGGGCAGCAGTTCGAAACTACCAGCTGTTCTGCGGGAGAAAGATGAGGTTTTCTGCTCCCATACAGATTTACAGCCTCGGAAACCCTGTACAGGGTCACTATGAGTCAGAACCGACTCCACGGCACGTAACAACAACAACAACAACACAAGAGAGACTAGTTAATACAATTATTACTGAAACTTACACACCAACCACAAAAGCCAGTGATAATAAAATTCAAGAATTCTACCAACTTCTTCAGTCTGAAATTGATTAAACATGTAATCAAGATGTATTGATAATTACTGGTGACTAGAATGGAAAGGTCAGGAAAAAGAGGAAGGATCAATTGTAGGAAGAGATGGACTTGATGCTGCTGGAGATTGAATGACAGAATTTAGCAAGACCTGACTTCTTCATTGCAAGTATCTTATTTTAAATAACATAAAAGACATAAAATATACATGGACCTCACCAGATACAATACACAGAAATCAAATTAACTACAGTTGTGGAAAGAGACCGTGGAAAAGCTTAATATTATCAGCCAAAACAGGCCAGGGGCAGACTGTGGAAAACTATCATTTACTCATCTGCAAGTTCAGGCTAAAATTGAAAAAAATTACAGCAAGTTCACCAGAGCCAAAATATGACCTTGAACATATCCTATCTGAATTTAAAGATCATCCTCAGGTACACATTTGGTCAACTAGACACTCATGACCAGAAATTATGGGGTGTTATCAAGAATATCATACAGGAAGAAAGTAAAAGGTCATTAAGGAGACAAGAAAGAATGAAAAGGCCAAAATGGTTTTCAGAAAGACTCTGAAAACTTGCTCTCCATCATAGAGATACTATAGCAAATGGAAGAAATGAGGAAGTAAAAGAGCTGAACAGAAAATTTCAAAGGGAAGTCAAGAAGGCAAAGTCAAATGTTATAATGAAATGTGCAAAGACCTGGAGTTAGAAAGCAAAAAAGAAGATTCTCAGCATTTTTTAAGCTGAAAGAACTGAGGAAAAATTCCAGTCTCAACTTGTAATACTTAAGGATACAACAGACAAAATACTGAACGCAGAAAGCATTAAAAGAAGCTGGAAGGAATACACAGTCACTGTACCAAAAAGAAATGGTTGATGCTCAACCATTTCAGGAGACGCCATATGATCAAGAGCCAGTGGTTTGGAAGGAATAAGTCCAAGGTGACCTGAAGGAAATGGCAAACAAGGATCCAGGAAATGATGGAATACAAACTGGTATCTTTCAACAAACTGATGCAGCACTGGAGGCACTAATTCATCTATACCAAGAAATTTGGAAGACAGCTACCTGGTCAACTGATTCAAAGAGATCCATATTTGTGTCCACTGCAAAGAAAGGTGACCCAACAGAATGTGGAACTCATAGGACAATAACAGTATCACATGCAAGTCAAATTTTTTAGAGTCAATTTTGAAAAAAACTGAAAACTGAATGCAACCTTACATTGCCAGGGAACTCCTAAACTGCTAACATTCAAATCAAATTCAGACAAGGACACAGAATGATGGATATCACTGCTGACATCAGATAGATCTTGGCTGAAAGCAGAAGAATGTTTACCTGTGCTTTATTGAAAACGCAAGGGTTTTCAATTGTGTGGGTCATGAAAAGCTATAGACAATCTTCTGGAGAATGAGTGTCCCTAAACACTTAACTGTGCTCATGAGGAACCTGTACACAGACCAAGAGGCTATGTTCAAACAGAGCAAGGAAACACCAAATGGTTTAAAATTAGGAAAGGTGTGCTGCAGGACTGTATTCTTTCACTATGTTTACTCAATCTGTAAATTGAGCAAATAATCCAAGACACTGGATTACATGAAGAACATGGCATTAAGATTGGAGGAACACTCATAAACAACCCGAGATATGCTAACGACACAACCTTGCTTGCTGAAAGTGAAGAGGACTTAAAATACTTATTGAGGAAGATCAAAGACCACAACCTACAATATTGGTTGCACTGCTAAAGCAAAGAATTATAGTTAAAAATCAATTATAAATCTAATAGTTGCTGTTCTTAAGTGTTGTCAAGTCAGCTCTGACTCAGTGACAATGCATAGGGTTTCTAAGGAGCAGCTGTTTGGTCTTAACTGCCAGCCTTGTGGCTAGCTGACCAGAGCTATCCTACAGTGCCACACCAAACTAGAGGGTAGACACATTAACTCAGGTAACAGGGAAGGCAACATAAAAGAGGCAGTTTGGCAGAAGAATGATGAACATAGGTAAAGACACAGGAAGGCATGAGATAAAGAAGCATGCAAGGGCTAAACTGGATAGAGGTAAACAGTGACATATACACAACCTTGGAACAACAGTGTTCTGTGTGCAGATACATGGACAGAGACACAGGCTGAATGGATATGGGAGGAAGAATGAGATGTATATATGTTGATATATCCCACAATTTAAGAATTTGAAAAAGGATATTTGTACAAGGGTAAGTACAAGGACAGGAGAGCAGTGACTCCATACAAGCACTGGACTGTGAACTATAAGTTCTACGGTCTGAACCCACCAGCCATTCCACAGGAGAAAGATGATTTCTGCTTCTGCGAAAATTTAAAGCCTCGGAAACCCTATACAGGGTGGCTATGACTCACAGCTGACTTGACAGCACTTGACCACCACAGGGAGGAAGCAGGACAATGTAAAACTGATGATCTTGTCTGTAAACCTTCACTCAATTCACAATAAAAAGTTATTTTAAAAAATCATATAACCTTAAAAATAAAAAACATAACAAAATCAGTTGCCACTGAGTTGACTCTAACTCATGGCAAGTTCATACGTCACAGTAGAACAGTGCTCCACAGGTCTTGCAATTGCTGATTTTTCAAAAGTTCACTGCTAGGCCTTGGTCAAAAGCGCCTCGCAATGAATTCAAACTTCCAATCTCCCAGGTAGCTGCAGAGCATGCTAATTCATTGGCACTACTCAGGAATTCTTGATTTAATCATAGTTTTAATAAATTTACAAGTACCATAGTGTTGTATGAGACACTGTTATTGACAGAGTCAATTCCGATCCATAGTGACCCTGTACAGGGGTTCCAAGGAGCAGCTGGTGAGCTTGAACCGTCAAACTTGTGGTTCAAACTGACCTTGCAGTCCAGTGCATTAACCCACAGCACCATATAATATTGTTGTTGTTAAGTGTAGCGGCTGGTAGGTTTGAACCGCTAACCTTAAGGTTCAAAGGGGCTTTACAGTTGAGTGGTTGTATGCTTATCCTATGGCACCACACCAGCGCTCCATATAATACATTGGGGTGGGGGGATAGGAGGTAGATTGGTGGTCCCTAAAGGCTGGCCAGTTCCCATTTTGGAACATTTGAGGGAGGCTTTCAAGGCAAGAGGGTGGTAGATGGCTCAGTCGTTATCACTTATTGGAGGCGAGAAAGGTGTGAAATTTTTTTCTTATGCCCCACACACATTACCCTGTAGACAATGGTGTGGCTGGCCCCACTGGCATACACTCTCTAAGAAGTTCTTGCTCTCTGGGCAATTACAGTGACATTAAAGGGAATGAGGAATTAGTAACACTAAACCTGGCACCTGGAATCAGATATGGCCTGCTCCAGACCTGCAGAGCTTGTTCTGGCCAGACATGGGGTAGCAGAACCTCTCACCATCAACTGAGGTCTGAGACAGAAGTACCCTCATCCTCCAGCTGCTTTGAGGTCTACTTTCAGATTCAATATGCAGATCACACAACATCAAGCCCATGGTGGTTGGTGGTTACGTGCCCTAGAGTGGGTTTGACTCATAGCAACCCTGTACCGGGTTTCCGAGGCTGTAAATCTTTACAGAAGCAGAAAGCCTCATCTTTCTCCCACGGAACAGCTAGTAGTTTCGAACTGCTGACCTTAAGTTTTGCAGCCCAATTCGTAACCACTACCCTACCTAGC
>NW_006408887.1:762407-764585 GCF_000296735.1 Chrysochloris asiatica | reverse complement strand
GTTCAATCTCTTTTCCCTTTTAGTCCTTTCTCTCCCTAACTGTGTTTAGTTCTTTTTTTTTCCTTTTTGTTATTTCTATGATTTTTCTCATTTTTATTTTTTTATTTACTCTTTGCTCTTTCTTTCTGGTTTTTGTATTCTTTTTCCAGCTGCTACCTTTTTTTGTTTTGTTTTTTGTTTTTACTATTTCCTATCTTCAAAGTTGTTTACTAGCTTGTTTGACTTGTCCTTAAAAATATATATATATTGTGAATTGAGTAAAGATTTACAGAACAGATTACCAGTTTTACATTCAGCAAATCATATACTTTGCTTCATTACAATGATTGCTGTCCCCTCCATGTACCATCAGTTAATAACATTTAAGTCTTCCATTCTTCCTGTATCTCCTAAGTCCTTCATCTATCCTGTCAACCTCCCTCTTGTTGTATATATTGCTTGTCCTATCACCCATTTTAATGTGTCTCCTCTCAAGCCAAGGAGCTCTGGTAGCGCAGTGGTTACAAATCGGGCTATGAACCACAATGTCAGCAGTTCAAAACAACCAGCTGTTCTGCAGGACAAAGATGAGGCTTTCTGCTCCTGTGAAGATTTACAGCCTTGGAAACTCTGTACAGTGTCGCTATGGGTCGGAACCGACTCGACGGCACTTAACAACAACAAGTAAAGTGCCTGGTATGGCACTGGAGGATAAGCACCAGACTGTAAGATCTGTTTGAACCACAAAGTTCAAGCCCACCAGCTGCTCTTCAAAAACCCTAAACAGATATACTACGTGTTGGAACTGATATCTTAGTCTTTTGGATTTCTAATGGCAGATTTTCAACTGTTTCAAATTTTTTCATTTAACGTCTGTTTTTTCTTGTAGTGCTTTCCTGAATTCTTCTAAAAATTTTTCCTGTGTTCTCCATATTTTCTTCAATTTTTCTGTCAATCCTTTGAAGGTACCTAAAATATCATTCTTTTGAAAGAAAGTAACAATACAAAAGAGCTCACAAAGTGAGTGTGGGAAGGATGCGACGGCAGAGTTCCTGGCCCTGAATAGTGTTTCTATCAGGCACGCAAGCTGGAAGCAGTTCATGGAGACCTTTGATGGAGCTGGTTTCAGTGCCTGTTAGGACCACAACGCAGCTGGGGGGCAGAGTGCCTGGTTAAATGCTGACCTGGTAGCTCTACAGGTTCTGTAGGTCTAGACTGCAACCCACTTGAAACAAGGAACCAAAACAGTGCACCAAACCAGAGCAGCCAATTCCTGCCTCATACTAGCATGGCTCCCAACCACACTGTTCTGAACTCTCAGAAACCAGGGTATGCTCTGGGGGGTTGGATAAGGGTGGGAGATAGCCACCCCTCTAGTCACCTGAGGAGCATGGGGAAAAAGAAAAACTCACATCTTTACCATCACCTGTGTGAATCTGCTCTGCCAAGTCAACTTCTGTTGCCAAAGGTGTTTACAAAAGTCTAACATGGTTGCGCTGCATCTGGCTGTCCATTAACCAGTCAAGTTAGCCTACACCTTTCTCACTGTCTCTGCTCAGCTTCTTATCTCAGCAAACACTCAATCCACTTCTCTAACATTATCCTGAAGTTTAAGGTTTCAGGATTTTCATCTGTACCTGTTTCATTTGGTCTCTCTTATCCTTGTAGCTGAGGATCCATGTCTGTCTGGTGTCTGCCTGGTCTGTGTCCTTGCCAGATGTTTTTCCTACTCTCTCATGTGTGTCTTTTCATCTTGCCTCACCCGACAAGACAGCAACCATGTCCATATAGCCTCATTTCAACCATGCCCTCTACATTCCCACCCATTAGGCAAGAGTCAAGTCCAGTTGCCAAACACCAGATCGACTACAACAACTAACAACAGCCAAACCCATCCTGAACTGCATGAACAGCAACAGAAAATGGTACACAAGCTTATCTGCACCTGGAGGTACTTGGTGAGTGCCCAGGATTACACCAACATACAATCAATTTATTACAAACACACCACCACCAAAATGCCTCAAAACAGCAGACAATTTCTATTCACATGGAAAAAAAACACACAAAAAAAATTATTGTGAATTGAGTAAAGATTTACAGAACAGATTACCAGTTTTACATTCAGCAAATCATATACTTTGCTTCATTACAATGATTGCAGTCATTGACAAAAGAATGTCTCTTTTAAAAGTGACC
>NW_006408887.1:745643-761002 GCF_000296735.1 Chrysochloris asiatica | reverse complement strand
ACACCTTTCTTAATTTTAAACCATTCAGTGTTCCCACGTTCTGTTCGAACAACTGTTCAGGTACAGATTCCTCATGAGCACAATTAAGTGTTCAGGAATATTCATACTTCACAGTGTTGTCCATATCTTGTCATGATCCAAACAATCGAAAGCCTTTGCGTAGTCAATAAAGCACAGGTAAACATCATTCTGATATTCTCTGCTTTCAGCCAAGATCCATCATATACCCAAACAAAAATGTCCCTCAAATACAATAGAGAAATGAAAACACTTCCAGATACACAGAAATAAAAATTTGTTTAAATTGCAAAAATCGTTGGGAAACCAGGATGAAAAAACAAAAAAAAGGCCACCTTTGCAAAAAAAAAAAACTGAAGCGAGTCCTTTGAAGTTAGAACCAACAACAACTTGAGACTGACATACATGACAATGCCACCCAAAATTCAATCCAGATATAGAATTATGCAAAGTAAACCTATACAATACTGAAAATATGGAACCAGAGATAGTAATTACAAAGCACAAAGTGGAGTAAAGTGTAGTATAGAGCTTCCAAATGGCAAGGAAGTCAAACAGATTTCAAGATAAAACAGGCTGTTTTAAACTGGGGAAGAAATTAGTAAGTAATTGGGTTGCTGAGTTGGAATCAACTCAACCGCACATAACAAACAACAGAAAAATACATTTGAACAGGTATGTATGTATGTATATATGGAGTATTGGTATGAAGTTGTAGGATAAGCAATGGACTGGCAACCACAAAGTTGGCGTTTCAAACACACCTACTGATCCTCAGAAACCCTAAACAGGACCGGTATGAGTCAGTACTGACCCAATGGCACTCAACAACAAAATACGCATATGCATGTGAGCATAAACTAGTGTGTAAAGATCCCCGGTAGTGTGTTGGGCTGCTAACCACAAGGCCACTCCAGTGCTGTCTGCTCCCATAAAGATCTGCTATCTCAGAAACACTAACAGAGTAGTTTGACTTTATGCTATGTTGTTAAGTGCTGTCGAGTTGGTTCCGACCTTAAGATTTCCAAGGAGCGACTGGTGAGCTTGAACTGCCAACCTTGTGGTTCAAACCAACTTTGCAGTCCAGTGCATTAACCCATAGCACTCTGTGCTACAGGGTCACTAATACTTGGAAATGAACTTAATAACAGTGGATTTGGTTTGTGTTTATACAAGTGTATATATATGCATCTGTACATGCACATTAAGTGTATGTATGTGATACGTACTCATGACAGTACATAAAAAAATATTGCAACAAGTATATGATTTGTAAATGTAAAAATGAGGATGTGCTCTCTAAGCCTTCACTCATTTCATAATTAAAAGTTAAAAAAAAAAAAGGTATAGCTACAAAAAAATCATAGAAATCATTATTTAAAATATCAAAATGTGAATCTATTACGTCTCGCTATTTCCTCCACTTCTGAAAGCAGTGTTTCCATTTTTCTAAAGTGTGATGCTATAGAATAAGCAGTGGACTGTAAACCACAAAGTGGTTGGTTCAAACCCTCCAGCTGCTTCTTAAAAACTCTAACAGGGTTGCTATGAGTCAGAACCGACTCAACTGCACTCAACAACAACCCTGACTAAGAATTCTTCACTCTTAGATTCTGCACCACCAAGTTGGTTCTGAATCATAGTGATTTACATCATATAAAAAGAAGTTTTGACATCCTCCAGGATTTCAAATTGTGGTTCATTTCAGTATTATTTGACTTTTGAGAACAAAAAGAATTTTGAAGAGGCAAGTTCAGGTCTATAAGGTAGACTGAATAAAGTTTCCCAGCAATATTCTCACAGGACAGTACTTATTACTCTTGAAGAATGAACAGGTGCATTGTTATGATGGGGTTGTTGTTGTTGTTGTTAGGTGCCATCAAGATGGTACCAACTCATAGCGACCTTATGCACAACAGAACAACACACTGCCTGATCCTGGGCCAACCTCATTGCTGTTGCCATGCTTGAGTCCATCAATGCTGCCACTTGGCCAATCCATCCCTGACCTTACCAAACATGATATCCATCTCCAGCGACTGGTCCTTCCTGACAATAGTAGGAGAGATGAAGTTTGGCCACCCTGGCCTCCAAGGAGCACTCTGGCTGCACTTCATCCAACACAGATCTGTTATTCTTTTGGCAGCCCATGGCACTTTCAATATTCTCCTCCAACACCATAACTCAAAAGCATCAATTCTTCTGTGGTCTTCCTTATTCACTGTCCAGCTTTCACATGCATATGAGGTTACTGAAAATATCATGGCTTGGGTCAGGCACACCTTAGTCTTCAAGCTGACATCTTTGCCCTTCAACACTTTCAACAGGTCTTGTGCAGCAGATTTGCCTAATGCAATACGTCGTTTGATTTCTTGACTGCTGCTTCCATGAGTGTTGTTAGTTGATCCAAGAAGAATGAAGTCCTTGACAACTTCAATCTTTTCTCCATATTCCTCAGCGGAACTTTCTTGGCCTTTTCCCCACCGTTACAATTCTCTATTTTCTTTAAAACTTCTTCACAATAAAACCCTATGACAACTCCAAGAAAATCTATCAAGATTGCCCCTTTGGATTCCCCAAAACAGTCACCATGACCTTCCAAACCTATCTCTCTGCCTTAAATTTAACTGGCCCAGCACATCCCCTCAGAAGACACTGGTTTGATTTGACCTTGCTCTCTGGATTGTATTGACAAATTCAAGATGTGTCCCACTCACAAATGTTCCATAAAAAAACATCTTCATTAGCTCTGATCTTGCGTTTTGAAAGACGGATGGAAATATCAGCTCTCCGAGCTAGATGATACTCATGCAATGCTTTTGGCACCTACCCAAAATAAAGACTGCCTAGGCCAAGATGTTTGCTTGAAATTGAAATACCAGAAATAATTGGAACTCATCAAAGTAAAGGGTAAAAATCAACATGCAAACATCCGTTGGATTCCTGTATACTAATAAGACAGCTCTGAAAAGGAAATGAGGAAGAGACCATTTACGATAGCTACCTAAAAGATTAAATACTTAGGAATGAATCTAATCAGAGAGAAACAAAGAGGTCTAAACAAAGAAACTCATAAAACACTAGTACAAGAAACCAAAAAAGACTTAATAGCAGTGGTTCTTTGTTTGTGTTTATACATTAGCAGTGGGTTTGGTTTGTGTTTATACAAGTATATACATACGCATCTGTACATGCACATGTAAGTGTGAAGACGGCACCTTGCTGATGTATATGAAGACATACTATTGTTAAAATGTCAATATTGACCAAAGCTACCTAAAGACATAATGCAATCTCAATCCAGACTTCAATGTCACTCATAAAAGAGACAGAAAAACTAATCAGCAACTTTATATGGGAAGCAAAGTGACTAAGGATAAGCAAAGCATAAATAAAAAAGAAGAACAAAATGAGTCTTCTGACTTTCTAATTTCAAAATCTACTATGAAACCACAATAGTTAAGAGTTTGCTACTAGTACAACAAAGACATAGATCACTGGAACAAACTGAGAACCCAAAAGTTATTCTACTCACCTAAGTTAGCTGATCTTTGACAAAGGATCCAAACACATTAAAATTGAGAGGAGTGGTCTGTTTCACAAGTGGTGCTAGAAAAACTGGAGATCCACTTGGAGAAGAATGAAACAAGATCTGTATTTCATATCATGTACAAAAATGAACTCAACATGGATTAAAGACCTAAATGTAAACCCTAAAACTATAAAGATTATTCATGACAACATAGGGGAAATACAGGGATTCTGATACATGATATAAATACACTATCAAACATAACTGAAAATATACAAAAAGCTGGAACCTCCTAAAAAGTAGACATGTGCAGCAAAAGATTTCATCAAAAGAGTGATAAAAAAGAATCCACAGTCGGGGGGGAAATTTTTGGCAAAAACATATCACACAATGGACTAATTCCAAAAATTCATACAAGTTCAACACCTCAACAAGAAAAATATAAATAATCCAATTTATAAATGGACAGAAGACATGAACAGCCACTTCATCAAAGACGGCACTTAGGCAGCCAACAAAAATTTGAAGAAATGTTCGCTATCAATATACCCTTGTGAGACATGAAAATCCAAATAAAGATGACTTACCATCTCACACCAGCATTAATTGCAAAGTTCAAAATATCAGAAAATAACAAATGCTGGTGAGGGTATAGAGGACTGGTACCCTCCTACACTGCTTGTTGTTGTTAGGTGCCATGGAGTCAGTACAGACTAATAGCAACCATATGCACAACAGAACAAAACACTGCCTGATCCTGGGACAACCTCACTATTGTTGTAGTGGATCATACAGGGGACAAGATTATGAAAATTTCTTAGATACTACCAAACACTTTCAGTTGCTGGCCTGGAGGTTCAGGACCACAATTCTTGGGGGACATCATTATTAATTGGTATAACATAGTCACAAAGCCAAAGTTCTACATCTACATCTGTGATTAGCAGCTTGGATCTTAAATGCTCATTGAGTGGCCATTTAAAATGCAACAATTTGTCTCTCTCTGTCTGGAGGGAGGAAATAAGAGTGACAAAAATTGAAGACACTTGGAATCAACTAGACCAATACATTGATGGATCATTAATGTTCACAACTAGATAGTGCTTCGCTACCACAACTAAGTGTTCTGAAAGGGATCACATTAGAAAGTCCTGGAAAGTGGGAGAAAATGTGAATCAAAATTAAAATTTTTCAAAAGACCAGACTTATTGGCTACATGGAGACTGGCGGAACCCTGAACTGTGGGCCTTGATCACCCTTCAGGTCTAGAACTGAATTAACCCTCATGGCAAACAATAGATAGGTATATGGGATAAAGGAACACTAGTGAGGTATGTGTACCATGGAATGGTCAACCATTCAAGATTAAAGGTGCAACATTTACATAAGGACAATATACAGAAAGGTTAGGAAACAAAGTAGAAGGGAAACAATAATCACAGGAAGGAAGTGGGATAAGTGATCTTACATTGTGGGATTGCAATCACTGAAATTAAGGAAAGTATGTTGTTTTTGTTGTTAAGTCTCATCGAGTTGTTTCCAACCCACAGGGACCCTGTGTAGGGTTTCCGAGGGACAAGTGGTGAGCTTGAACCGCCAACTTTGCAGTTCAAATGCAGTCTGGCACATTCACCCACAGCGTCACACCAGGATGTAAAACTGGTAACATACTTTGTTAATTCACAATAAAAAATAAGGGAAATAAACAAGTGTTCAAAGACCTAAATGTAAAACTTAAATATAGAAGCATAAAATCATCACTGAAAAAACAGGGAAAAACTCAGGGGCTTTGATACATGGCATAAACACACTATGAAAACATAACAGAAAACAATCAAACAGCTGAAGACAATATAAATTACCTCCTAAAAATTAGACACTTATGTAAAAGGAGCTCTGGTAGCGTAGTGGTTACAAATTGGTCAAATTCCTAGTGAATTTTATTAAACATTCAGCGAAGAGCTAATACCAATTTTACACAAAGTATTCTAGAACACAGAAAAGGTTGGAAAACTGTATGCGTTCTGGAACACTAGTAAAAATCACTAGGAAAGTCATGTTGGCGTGGATTTTTTTTTTTTTTTACTTTTCTAATGACTTTATCCTTTTATTATTCTTTATTGTTAAGTGACATCAAGTAGGTACTGACTCACAGCGACCTTATGCATAGAGAACAAAACACTGCCCGATTGTGGGCCAACCTCACTATTGTTGCTACGCTTGAGCCCATCGATGCTGCCACTTGGCCAATCTATCTCATTGGGGGGCTTCCTCTTTTTCTCTGACCCTTCACCTTACTAAACACGATATCCTTCTCCAGCGACTGGTCCCTCCTGACAATATGTCCCAAGTATGAGAGACGAAGTTTGGCCATCTTGACCTCCAAGGAGCACTCTGGCTGCACTTCTTCCAAAACGGATCTATTGGTTCTTTTGGCAGCCCATGGGACTGTCAATATTCTCCAACACCATCACTCAAAAGCATCATTGAATAAAGAAGATCGTAGAAGGATTGGACCGATTGATCCTTTTGTTATAGGTCTGTTCAACTTTTTATGAAGTGAACATAACCATCAAACCAAAACCAGGCAAAGATATCACTAAAAAAGAATATTTTAGAACAGTATCCTTCATGAATGGTAGTATGCCATCAAATCAGTTCCGACTCATAGCGACCTTATACAGGATTTCCAAGGCTGTAAATTTTTATGGGACAAGATACAAAAGTTCTCAACAAAATCCTAAGCCAACAGAATTCAACAACATATCCATTTTATATATTATGACTAGTGGGATTCCTATCAGGCATACAAGGGTGTCTACCAAATAAGTAAAAAAAAAGAAAGAAAGGAAATGAACTGAATGATCATATCAATTGACGCACAAAAGGCAACTGACAAAATCCAACATCCATTCTTAGTAAAAACATTCAACAAAGTAGGAATTAAAGAGAAATTCAGCATAGTAAGAGTACACATACATATCCAAGAACCAACATTACTCTCAACAGAGAGTAATTGACAGCATTTGGTTTGCAAACAGGAACCACACAAGGATGGCTTTTATCACCACTCTTAATCAATATTTTTATAAGGCAAAAAAGGAAAATTAAAGGCATCCAAATTGACAAAGATGAAGTAAAACTCTATTTTCATATATGATCTTATACATAGAGAATTCCAAAGACTCAGCAGAGAATTACTTGAAATTATTGAAAGATTCAGCAAAGTGGCAGTCTATTAAGATCAATATACAAAAATTAGATGGTTAGTGCAATTAATAGAGACAGCTCTGAAAAAAGGAAATTAGGAAAACAATACCATTTACAATGTTGTTGTTGGTAAATGCCATCGATTCTGACTCATAGTGACCCTGTATAAGATTTCCGAGGAGCAGTTGGTGATTTTGAACCGCTGACCTTGTGGCTCAAATCAACCTTTTGGTCCAGTGTATTATCCCACAGCACCACACCAGGACTCTATCAAAAGATGAAATACTTAGAAATAAATCTAAACCAGAGAAACAAAAACCTATACAAAGAAAATAAAACGTAACTACAAGAAACCAAAAGACATTTATAAAAATTGAAGAATGTACCATGCTCATGGATAGGAAGGCTTAATATGGTGAAAATGTCCATATTACCCAAAGCAATCTATAAATACAATACAATCCCAATCCAGATCCTAACATCATTCATTAAAGAGACAGAAAAAAATTATCACTAACTTTATATAGAAAGGAAACAGACCTCAGATAACCAAAGCACTAATTAAAACATAATACACATTATTAGTAGAAAAAATAGATGACTGAGACCTCCTAAAAATTAAGACACTTGTGTGCATTCAAAGATTTCGCCAACAGAGTAAAAAGGGAGTCCATATACTTGGAAAATTATTGCTACAACACAAGGGACTAATATCTAAAATTTTAGTAAACTACAACTCTGCAAGAAAAAGATAAGCAGTCCCATTTAAAAACGGGCAGAGTTTAGGAACAGACACTTCACCAAAGAAGACATTTGGGCAGTCAACAACTGTAAAGAAATGTTCACAATCATTAGCCAGTAGAGGAATGCAAATTAAAACAATGACATATCATCTCACACCAGCATTAACAGTGAAGTTAAAAAAAAAACCAAAAACGACAAACACTGGCAAGAGTAAGGAGAGACTGTGGCCCTCCTACACTGCTGGTGGGACTATAAAATGGTTCAAAAACTCTCGAAAACAGGATGGCACTTTCACAGAAAGTTGGAAATAGAAATATCTTATGATCCAGCAACCTCTCTACTTGTTATATATATATCCACAAGAAATACAAACCAGGACACGAGTATATATATACATATACACATACACACACACTGATGTTCATCACATCACTATTCACAACAGCAAAAAGATGGAGATAGCTTAAATGCCCATCAACAGAAGAATAAACAAACTTTGGTACATACACACAATGAAATACTATGCAACCTTGAGGACTAACAATGAATCAACACAACATTTCTATGAAATGTTTATTCGTCTTATGGATGAATCTGGTAGACACTATGCTAAGTGGAATTAGTCCATCACAAAAGGACAAATATTGTATGAGACCATTACTGTAAGATCTTAAGAAAATGTTTTCATAATAAAAGAAACATTCCTTGATAGTTAGCAAGGGTGGGAGGAAAGGGAGAAAAATTCACTGGCTATGGTGTTGCTGATGTTAAGTGCAGTTGAGTAGTTTTCAACTTAACAATCTTATATAGAGTTTCCAAGGAACATCTGGTTGAGCCTTGCCATCCAGTGCATTAACCCGCAGTGCCACACAATTACCAGTGGTGGGAGGAAAGGAAGACTAAATCATAGGCTACAGGGTAGGCACATGTGAACTCAAGTGACAGGGAAAGCAATATACAGGGAAGTGCAATATACAAGAGGGAGCATGGCACAAAAATTAAGAAGACAGATTAGGACCTGGGGAGGTATGCATGGACTAAAGGTAATAGAAGTTAATAGTGATACACAACCTTCAAACAACAGTGTTCTGTGCATAGATTCATGGATTGAGGCATGGGCTGAATAGTTAAGGGAGGAGGAGTGATTTTATTTATTTATTTATTGCTCTCTCTCTCTCTCTCTGTATATATATATTGCTTTGTTTTGTTTATTAAGGCAATGAGTATCCTGCAACTTATAGTAGCTTGGCAACATATTTTCTTCTACAGTAAATGAACATAGTTTACATATTCAAAGTAACAGCAAAATAAATAGTTGATTATTACAAATCCTGGAAACAAAATAAAATGAAACTTGTACCTTAAGTGAGGCAAGTGGATGTTCTGGACCAAGTAAACTCCAATGAAAAGAAGCCAAATCTTCATCAGGTAGAATATGATTACCTGGAATATATAACGTGCATAACAGAAAAGCCAATGATCATAAGTGATATAAAGGAAACTTTTAATTACTACATTTTATTACCAGTAATAGATACCCTATTTGTTTGTTTTAGACTTTTCAATGACTTCTCAGGACTATCTCACCTAATATATAAACTTACAAAATGAGAATTATTTCTTAACCTTTTAATATAAAGAAATACAGCAGACAAACTTCAGGTAGCTGCCTCAAGTATGGTATGAACTTTTAGTATACATTTAAAAGCATTCAAACTATATACAGCATAAGTGTATAGTGACATCCAGAGCAGTAATTAATAGTATATACCTAACTGAAAAAGGTCAATCTGATAATGCCCAGGATACCAAATATTGACTAGATACAAGTTTTCATTTGTTTATAAAATGACTGTGGTCCAAACCGTGTTATGTGAACTAGGTTCAGCAACCAAATATGCATCTACACTGTGATAAAGTCTTTCTAATCAAAATTAAATTTCAACTATTATTGATTGTAAATTGACCAACAGTACAGTAATTTCTACTATAACCCATAAACATATATGACAAAGAACATACTACAATACTACTAATGAGTGCTGGTGGTGGCTGTGGCAGCTATGTGCCGTGGAATCAGTTCCAACTCATATTGCCCCTGTACAGGGTTTCCAAGGCTATAAATCTTTACAGGAGCAGAAATCCTCATCTTTCTCCCACGGAACAGCTGGTAGTTTCGAACTGTTCACCTTGCAGTTTGCAGCTCGATTCGTAACCACTACTCTACCAGAACTTCTAACAAGCATAATATCCTACCACCAGTACTATGTACCAGTCTATAAATAAGAACTGTGGTCAAAAGAGAAATCACACTTTTTGCAATAAAATACTTTCATTGTAGTAATTGAATACTTGATGATAATAACATCTTTAGTATGCTGGTTCTGTCAATGTATTTTAAAAAAGTAATTTCCTAAATAATTCTATGGCTATGAAAACAACTGCCTTCACATTCAAACAGTGAATTCATTAATTAAGTATTAATAGAAAACAAAGTAAGGTGAGATCAATCACTTATAAACTGCTATATATCATATTTAAAATACCCAAATAGAAAATACAGAAATACTGAACTATCATAATATCTACATAAGAAAAGTTATTTTTAACTGTCCAGGTTATAGTCCTTTGTATTGTCTTCCTATCAATAGACTGCACAGAATTTTCCTGTGAATTAAGTGTAAAGTATCCAATGTTTTTGTTTTGTTTTGTTTTTAATTTAGTTTGAAAAAACACTAGGCTCTAGACCCAGAGAGAGAGAGGGGCTGTGTGCTGACGACTGGAGGGCAGGCTTGCAGGGTGTACCCTTTGCTTGGTTGATGATGCATTGTAGCCATGGCAAGGAAACAATATACAATAGGATGAATGTAAAGCTAATGTTCTTCCATGTAAACTATCACATAATTCACAACAAAACATTAAAAAAAAAAAAAAAAGAAACACTACGCCAACTTCAACATCACTTAAAATCTTGGTTAAAACTTGAATTGAATTTTTAAAAGATAGAGAAGGACCTCTGGTAGCGTAGTGATTACAAGTCGGGCTGCTAACCTCAAGGTCTGCAGTTAGAAACTACCAGCTGTTCCACAGGAGAAAGATAAGGGTTTCTGCTCCGGTAAAGATTTACAGTCTCAGAAACCCTATGCAGGGTCGCTATGAGTCGGAACTGACTCCACAGCACTCCACCACCACCAGAGAAAGAAATGAAAAAACAGATCTTATGATCTTTATACCAAATGCTTAAATGAACATTCTACCCAATTTTCCTCACACAAAACTTATATAGCTATATTTCTTTACAAAAAGGGGGGAAAAAGCATACTTTCTTATATGAGGAAATTGAGGCTTTTACAAAACTAAAATACAAGAAAAGCACAAAACTAAAATACAAGAAAAGCACAAATTATTAAGACTTAATAATTTGCCTAAAAATTTTAAAGAAATTCCAAGCCTTAATTAGATGAAACTTTACTACTGATTTTGTTTAAAAACTATGTTAAACACTTTAACTAAAAATGAGTTGGCAATGTTTCTTAGAGAAGATAAACAAATATTTGTACCACACTTCAAATTGGTTAAATCAGATTTTAAAAGCATGAAATTTCCCCATTCATTTAAAGTCAATTAATATTCCCAATTTATTCTGCCTAACATTTAAACAAATATAAACTTCTCATAATGTGCCCATCCACATAATTTTCCTATCAAAGGAAATAACCTCTTTCTAGTATCTGAAAATATGAAGGTATAGTCAGATAAGTTTTAATCCTAACCTCACAAGAACTCCCTAAAATAATGGATGAAAGTCGTCAAGTTCTAACTTAAAAATACATACACACAAGGGTAAGTGAAAATATACTGCTACAAAATCATAGAAACCTTTATTTAAAATGTTAAAATGTGAAGCTGTATTTTTCAACATATCCTACACTTAAGATAGTTATTTCCAACTCTCTAAAGCTTCCCTGAAATCCTGGTATGTCATGTCACTGTGTGTTAATGTGCTGGACTGCAAATTCGTCTGGACCACATGGTCAGCGGTTCAGGCTCACCAGTCACTTCTCAGAAACTCTATACAGGTTTGCCATGGCTCAGAACTGAACAACAACAACCCTTCCCTGGGCTCTAGTTAACAAAGTGGTCACAAACTGGGCTGCTAACCTCAAAGTCAGCAGTTTGAAACTACCAGCAGTTCTGCAAGAGAAAGATTCAGCTTTCTGCTTCCATAAAGATTTACAGCCTCAGAAACTCTATACAGGGTCGCTTATGAGTCAGAACCAACTCCACAGCATACCACCAAACCTTCCCTGGGAGTCCTGCTGATGTGGTGCTGTGGGTTAATGCGCTGGACTACAAGGTTAGTTTCAACCTCAAGATAGGTGATTCAAATTAGCCGCTCCTTGGAAACCCTGTACAGGGTCACTATGGATCGGAACCAACTCAAAAGCACTTAACAACAACAACAACAAACCTTCCCTAAAGTATTACATGCTAACAGTAAAATTTGAAATGCTACCACAAAATGCTAAATAGAGTATTATAGCTCCCTTACTATAATTTCTAATTGTGTAAGACATTATTGGAATGTTCATAAAAAATCTTTCTGGTGACCAGAAATTTCTAAAAATAGCCAACAATCTAATTCCTCTCTTAAAACACAAAAGAAATGGGCTGCTAACCTATGTGGAATAAAGATTGTAAAATAGTACAGTAACATCTCACTTATCTAAAGATAGCTTATCTTTTGAAAAGGACCCTGGAGTCACCAAAGCCTAACTAAATCTGACAGCTACAAATTACACATTTTCACCACAGGAGCTCTACAGGTTCTCACTCAGAGCACACTTATTCATATTGTCAGCACTAACTTTCAGCACATTAGAGCTGGATTGTAAAGCAGCTAGAGACATGCATACTAAAAGCGTAAGAAAGGGTAGCTGACAAAAGGGAAAGGTCAGAAAAATCACTATAAAATACAAATATAAAGTGATAGATGACTAGGAAAATTATCTTAAGTAAAAGAATTTAGCAAATCAAAGCTTAGTTTCTAGAGTCCCCCAAGGAGTTTCCCAAAGAAAATATTTATGGCATAATTTCTTCTGTAATAGATACATTTATGCCCAAGTTTAAATATCTAGCTTTCACAGTTAACATCTATGAGTTTAAAACGTTATTTTTGTAAAACTTTAAGTGAGCTTATCCATAAAATTATTTTTCAGCCTGGATTGAACAATACAAAAATACACATTTAAAAACAAAAGTAACACATTACAGCTATAATAGGTCATATGACAGCAAAATTTGATAGTAAGAAATGTTAAAGAGCCCTTTCCTTCAATCTTTCACATTTAAAACATAACTTTAAAACTGAAATTTTAAAATGTACAATATGCTCATAGTATAGTAACTCCTTTATAAAATAAACTTTTCATACTACTCCACCTACCTAATAGAGCAGCAAAAATAGGAAAACGATTTGGATTCAGGTCCAGTTGCTTGGCAACTTCATGCATCAGATATTGGCTTGTTGTGAGACTTTTCCCATTTCGGCTCAGTTTTAGGGCATGGGCACTGAAATAGTAGGGGATGTTGCACAATGCATAATCAGAGTCATATGCAACCAAGCCATGGAAACCATTTTCTCTGCAGAAACCAATTACTTCTTGATGATGATCCTCAATGCTCTGTGCAACCTATGCAAATGAGAAAAACACTTCATCAAAGGTAGTGGAACTCTGTAATAATATGCTCAATAAGTAGATATTGTTTATACAAAATCTGAAAATGTACAAATATTAAAGAGACCAAAGAAAGCAGCCATACAGCCGAAAGTGCCTAATAAAATGATTTAATATACTGTTCATACAAGAAATTTCTGTGGATAAAAGGGATTTAAATTATCTTCTCATCAGTAACTTATGATTCTTTTATTCTACATTGTAATTTATCTTTTTTTTTGTCACGTTCTAAAACCACCCTGCTTAAAATACACAATGCAAGCTGGCTCTTTTTTGATAGTATTTTTAAGAAAAAAGAGAAAGGCAGGGAAACAGGGTGAAAAGGAAGGAGATAGAAGTCATCAACCTACAGTGAAACAAAACAATTAAATTGTCCTTCAAATTAGATCAAATGTATCAAATTTGACATCTTAAAAGATGACAGTCGATATTATCCATCATCTTCTTGGCTAATTCCAAAAAAGATGAGGCTTTCTTGCTCCTGTAAAGATTTTCAGCCTCAGAAAAAATTGGAAATGACCCAGTGATCCCTCTACTTGGTATATATCGACAAGAAATTAAGATGTAGGATGAGAGTACATCTATGCAAACTGAAGTTCATCGCAGCACTATTCACAAAAGAAAAAGATGGAGAAAGTCTAAATGCCCATCAATGGAAGAATGGATAAACAAACTTTGGTACATACACAAAATGGGATACTATGCAATTTTGAAAAATAGCAATGCACTGAGAGACACCCCATTAACATAGATGAACCTAGAGAACATTATCCTGAGTGAAATTCGTCAGCCACAATAGGTCAAATATTTTATGAGACCACTATTGTAAAAACTCAAGAGAAGGTTTTAATAATAAAAGAAATATTCTTTGATGGCTACCAGGGGTGGGAGGGAAGGGAGAGTAATTCACTGGCTAGAGGGTTGTTGTTGTTGTTAAGTGCAGTCGAGTCGGTTCCAACCCATAGGGACCCTGAACAGGGTTTGCAAGGCTGTAAATCTTTACAGCAACAGAAAGCCTCATCTTTCTCCTGCAGAGCAGCTGGTAGTTTTGAACAGCTGACCTTACGGTTCACAGTCCGATTCGTAACCACTACACTACCAGAGCTCCTTTAAAACACATGTTAACTCAGGTGACAGGGAGGGCAAAATACAAAAACAGGTAAGTTGGCAGAAGACTGATGAAGACACAGGGCTAAAGGAGATAGAGGTAAATAGTGATAAATACACAACCTTAGAACAACAGCATTCTTTGTGTAGATGCCTGGACAGAGACACAGACTGAATGAGTATATAGGAAGAAGAGTGGGGTAGATATGCATTTACATATTGTTAAGTGCCATTGAATCAGTTTCAACCCATAGCAACTTGTACATGGGCATTTATATTTCTTGCGAATACAACTATGAATGTGGTAGAGTATATAGTGGACAAAGTAATGAAAACTTCTCAGATATCATCAAACATCTTAATGAGTTACTTGGGCTTGGGATCCCAGAACCATAGTCTCAGGGAACAACAAAGTCAGTTGGTATAACAGACCACAAAAACAATGTTCTACATCCTACTTTAGTGAATAGCATATGGGATCTTAAGAGGTCACGAGCAGCATGTATTGGTGCAGCTATTGTTCTCTCCATGTTCACAAGAAAGAAGAGCAATCAAGAATTGAAGAGACTTCCATCCAGAGCATTCTGAGGGGAAACATTCCCACTTGAAAGGACAAGCAGACCAGCCTGGAACAGCCAGAGGAAAAGAAGATACTTCTTGAAAGAAAGATCAGCAGGAAAAATCCAAAACAAAATGGCAGTCTGATTGGCTACTACAAGAACAAGTAAGTTGTTCACCAGGGAGCCATCAAGGCAAGCAATCCAGTCCCTTCAGGACAAACCTCTACTCCAATACTGACACTCAAAGGGAACATGAACAGGCAAGTAAGATTGCTGTTGGTCTACTGGTGAGTAGAAGAGGAGGAAAGGCAGCATGAAGTTAAGGGCTGAGTTTGACCACATTCCATAGACTCCCATCAACCTGGAGATGAGAAAGAGAAGAGGAAAGACTGTTTGGTCCGATACGTGGTGAGACATGGGAATTCCTGAGCCCATGGGCAAGGACATAGC
>NW_006408887.1:741373-745123 GCF_000296735.1 Chrysochloris asiatica | reverse complement strand
TTATCATGACTAATTACGACTGTCACAACTATAAAGGTACAAGTTTTGTAACAAAAAGGGGGGAGTAGTTAATCTTACATTCCAGAAACAGATGACCCTAGGACCATCAAGGGAGAAGAGCATGAGCTGAATGTGGGACTCTATCCAAAGAAGCAGCAACACCAGAGATGGAGGTAGAGATGAGGACAAGGAGAGAGGAAACAGCTGAGGACTCTCGAGTCATGGAAAAAGATAGGCTGTGTGCTGGCAGCCAGGAGGAAGCAGACTTGCAGAATGTGCCCTTTGGTTGTTTAAATAATTATAGACTGCTGAGTGTTTTTGTGTACATCCCCCCCCAAAAAAAAACAGAGAGTATAGAAGCAAATACTGTTAGATGATGATGCATGGAGATTATAATTATTGCAATGAAACAATGAGTGTAAAACTGATGTTCTCCCATGTAAACTATTACTCAACTCACAATAAAAACTTTAATTGAAGAGGTATGGAATCCATTAGGCCAATAGACGAATGGAACATGTGAGCATCAGTTTCCACAACACTGAGACCAGAAGAACTAGATGGTACCTGCTACCACTAATTGAAGTTATCAACCCAGATAGAGGGTCCCGGATAAGATAGAAAATGTGGAACAAAACTCAAATTATTAAAAGAAAAAAGACTGGGCTTATTGGTCCAAAAGAGACTGTAGGAATGTGAGACTATGGCCCTTGACAACCCTTTCAGGTCTGGAAAGGATCTTACCCTTGTGTCCCAATTTTCAGCCAAGCAGAAGATAGGTATTTTGGGGAAGGGGGAGAAACGGTGAATAACACTAGTTGTTCATCATGGAATGGCCAATCGTTCAAAATCAAATGAGCAACATTTTCCTAAAGACAAAATTGAGAAAGGATGGGAATATGGGTGGAATAGAAACAGGAACAAGGAGGAAATGGGACATCTGTTGTTGCATGAAGGGGACTGCAATCATTGAGATGAAACAAAGTGTCTGATTTGCTGAATGCAAAACATATCTCTGCAAACCTTTACTAATTCACAAAAAGTAAACAAAAGAAAAAAACAAAAACAAAAAAACCAACTTCAATTCCTAAAAGTAGTCAAAAAAAAGGGCACCGAAAAATATTTTCCTAAAACATCTAAAGTCAATCTTACCCAAACACTTCTGCTATTTTCCATGCTCGATTATTCAATTAAAATTCTGGGTATTTTTACTTCTCCAGCAGACAGGTATAGAGTTTTAAATTAACTCGGGTAATTTTGCAAACTATGAACTCCCCACAGGGCCTTAATGGAGTAAAACATGTGCCCTTAAATTTCTGGAGTTACACTGTTCCCATGTGAAGCTGTACTGAAATAAAATTTAAATTACAAAGCCAATTCTCAAATTGCTGTCAATATGTTGTACATGTATAACGGAGGCAGAGATGGGGTCATGGAGAGGGGGTGCGACTGAGGACTCTAGATTTATGGGAAGAGAGGAGCTAAGAGCTGGTAGCCAGGAGGCAGACTTGTAGAATGTGCCCTTTGTTGTTGTTGTTGTTGTTAAGTGCCATCGAGTCGGTTCTGACCCATAGCGACCCTGTACAGGGTTTCCTAGGGTGTAAATCTTTACGGGAGTAGAAAGCCTCATCTTTCTCCCGCGGAGCGGCTGGTAGTTTTGAACTGCTGACCTTAAGGTTCGCAGCCCAATTCGTAACCACTACGCTACCAGAGAGTGCCCTTTGGGGGTGTAAATTATTATATACGTCTGAGTTATGTTTTTTTTTTAAACTAAAATGAATACACAGAAATACTGTTAACTGATAGTACATGGAGGGGATTATAATCATTGTAATGAACAAAGGTGTATGACTTGCTGAATGTAAAATTGATGATCTGCCTTATAAACTTTCACTCATTCCACAATAAAAACCTTAAAATAAAATAATAATAAAAAAATAAGCAGAGGTCAATAAATGCTGGCAAGGATGTGGAGAGACTGGTTGTTGTTGTTAAGTGCTGTCAAGTCGATTCCAACCCTTAGCGACCCTGTATAGGGTTTCCAAGGAACAGCTGGTGAGCTTGAACCACCGACCTTACAGTTCAAATGACTTCGCAGTCTGACCCATTAGCCCACAGTGCCACACCAGGAATGTAAAATGAATGGTTCAACCACTCTGGAAAATGGTATGGTGCTACCTCAGAAAGCTGGAAATAGTTGCCTCATGATCCAGCAATTCCTCTACTTGGTATACATCCACAAGAAACAAGAGCCAGAACACAAGTAGATACATCCACGTCAATGTTTATCATAGCACTATTCACAATACCAAAAAGATGGAAACCGCCTAAGTGCCCATCAACAGAAGAACAGATAAACAAACTATGGTACATACACACAATGCGATATTATGCTACCTAGAAGAGTAACAAGGAGCTCTGATAGCGTAGTGATTACGAATAGGGCTGTGAACCACAGGTCAGCAGTTCAAAACTACCAGCTGTTCCACGGGACAAAGATGAGGCTTTCTGCTCCCATAAAGATTTACAGCTTCGCAAATCCTATACAGGGTCGCTATGAGTCGGAACTGACACCACGGCACATAACCACCACCACCACCAAAAGAATAACAGTGAAGCTGCAAACCAAAGCATAACAAGGATGAACCTTGAGGACATATGCTGAGTGAAATGAGCCAGTCGCAAAAGAACAAATATTTCTTAAGACCATTATTGTAAAAGTTTAAGAAAAGATACCCAACACTAAAAGGAAGAACAAAAATTTTTTGTTGGTTACCAGGGGTGGGAGGGAGGGCATGGTATAGTAGTACAGGTTAGGGGATAGACACATCATAGTTCAGGTGTCAGGGAGGGCAATATACAAGGACGGGTGAGGGGATGGAAAAACAAAATAGACTGGGAAACACTTAGGTGGATTTGCATGGGCTAAATGGGACAGACATAAATAGTGATGTATGCTCAACCTTGGAACAACAGGGCTCTGTGATACAGGGATGGATCCATACTCTGAATGGGTAAAAGAGGGGAAGTAATGTTAAGATGCTTAATTGTCTTACAGATATTGGTTCCCCCTGGCTACTATAGTGTAAAATACATACTTGGGTGGGACAGAAAGGAATATTGGGTAACTTGATTACAGAAAGCCTGTAAGCCTGTCTTCAGCCTATAACTGATTGGAACCTAAAAGGGGTTCTAGAACTTGCCCAGTGAACTAGGCTTCTTGTGGAGCTTTTGTAGTGTATAGGACCTTAGATAGAATCCTGAGTCCCATCCAGAACCTTCTGAGGTGGGACATTCCCACTTGTAAGGGCATGCAAGCCAGAAGCAGGTAGAGATACTTCCTGAAAGAAACAACAGCAGGGAAAAAATAAAAAAATTCAAACAGCAGTCTGTTTGACTATTATAAGAACAAGCAGCCTGTTCGCTGGGGAGCCATCAAGGCAAGCAATCAAGTCCCTTCAGGACAAACCTCTCTCCAAGACTGAAACTCAAAGGGAACACACGAGCAGGCATGTAAGCTTGCTGGTGACAGCACTGGTCTACATGTGAGTGGAAGTTGGGGATAGTAGTAATGAAGATACAGGCTGAGTTCGACCACGTTCCATAGACCTCAAGATGAGAGAGAGAAGAGGAAGGGCTAATTGGTCCGAAGTTCGAGGAGACTTGGGAACTCCTGAGCTCATGGACATCGACCTAGCCACAGAGGGTTAGGGCTAAGTGTGAAGCATCCAGCTGATATGAAGTGGGGGG
>NW_006408887.1:733443-740816 GCF_000296735.1 Chrysochloris asiatica | reverse complement strand
GTTTCATAATGTGGGGGTGGGGGTGAGGTAAATCCCCACTTTCTAGATGGGTCTGGTGAAAAGAGATAGTGATAGGATTCTTTTGATGCAATAGTGAATAATTATTATAATGACTAATATCAATTGCCACAACTATAGAGGTAAAGCTTTGTAACATTAAGGGGAAGGGGGTTTTGTCTTATAGTCCAGGAATAGAGGATCCTAGGACCATCAAGAGAGAAGAGCATTGAGTGGAATGTGAGACCCTAACCAGAGAAGCAGTGACACCAGAGATGGAGGCAGAGGTGACAGCATTGAGAGATTGAGCCGCTGAGGACTCTAGACTCAGGGAAAGATAAAGACTGTGCTGGTGATGAGGAGGCAGGCTTGCAGAATGTGCCCTTGGGTTGTTTAAATGATTATATACTCCTGAGTGTTTTTGTGTACATTAAAAAAAACAACAACAGGAAATAGAAGCAAATACTGTTAAATGACAATGCATAGAGGGGATTGTTATCATTGGAATAAAACAAAATAGAATAGGATGAGTGCAAAATCGATGTTCTCCCATGTAAACTATCACTCAATGCACAATAAAAGCTTAAAGCTAAAGACATGCTTTTATAAATCGTTTTAACTGTACCCTGGTCATATATTACAGCCCTCAGGATAACTTATTTTTCTTTCTCATATCTGTCCCTTTCAATAGCCTAAAAGGAATTTAGCTTACTAACCTTCGTATCAAGTGTTTACCTTTGATGCTTTAACACTTGGGGGAAGGCACCATTTCACTGTCTCCAAAGATTCCTTAAATTATTTATAAACGTTAATAAGATACAATCTATCCAATGGAAGCCAATATCCAGGAGAAGCAGAAGTGTTTAGTTTCAATTTCTTCACAAAGTGTTTTCATGTGACTGGAGAATGGTAAGTAGAGCTCTGTATAACTACCTCCTCCTTCTACCCAAAACAAAATTGCATTCATTCAAAACATTAGATTTCAGACTGGCATTTAAAAAACAAGGTGAATAAACTATTAATAATTCACTACAATACTTATTTGTAAATGATTAATGATACCTAAACCTCTCCAAAACTACATACTGCATTCATTACCCAAGTAGTCAACTGCTAGAGTTAATTTTCTGAAACAAAAGATAAGAAACCACATCCAAAAAGACAAATCTTCATTACTAAAAAGCAAAGGTGGACAAATCTCTGGCCTCACCACAGCTCATTTTTCTTATTTCAAGTATCTTATAAAATATCGAAAATTCAGACTACCAATGGGGAACACCTGGAAGTATCAAAATGTCTAAATTGAATGACTAACCTGCCTGGGCCCAACATGTCCATCTATAAATGAAAAATTAGATGAATCTTTAAGATTCCTTCAATTTCCTCCTACTGATAAAGCCTATTATGCCTTTATCTAAAGAAATACATGTTATTAAAAGCCACAAAGATAACAGCTGTTATCCTTTTCAATTAGTGAATACTGGAAGTGTGGGTCAGCAGTTATTCAGTTGGGGTAAGGTGGTGGTGGTGGTGATGTGCTGTGGAGTCAGTTCCGACTCATAATAGAGACCCTGTACAGGGTTTCTGAGGCTGTAAATCTTTACAGGAGCAGAAAGCCTATTCTTTCTCTCTCTGAACAGCTGGTAGTTTCGAACTGCTGACCCTGAGATTAGCAGCCCAATTCATAACCACTATGCTACCAGAGCTCCTTAAAGAAATACAACATGATATTAAAAGCCACAAAGACAACAACTGTTACCCTTTTCAATTAGTGAATATTGGAAGTGTGCTTCAGCAGCATGCAGTTGGGATAAGAGGAGTCTACCAAAAAACAACTTGGGTTAAAATTTTGCTTTTGGCAAACCCATACAAATGTAATCACCAAGAATGGCTTTTATACACAAATTTTTTTTTTTTTTAATCAAGATTGGGGTAGGATGAAGGATCCTGGGATAGAATGCAAATTGACACATTTTTTACAAAATATATGAAATAACCTCACTGAAGGGGGTGGGGGGAAAAGGAACCAATCTAAGTAACTATGGAAAACCATGTTTTGACAGGTTAAGGCTAAAAACAAAAACTGTACAAGAACACTTCTGAAGAAATTTGCTTCTTACATGGGCATTACTACTGTAGTGTTGATTCTGATTCATGCTATCCCCCATGTGCAACGAGTAGAACTGATCTAAGATTTTCAAGGCTCTTACTACCTTTAAGAAGCAGATCGTTAGGCCTGTCTTCCAAGGCACCTCTGGATGAGTTTGACCACTAACCTTCTGAATAATGATGAAAATGCTTCCCAGGGTTCTACTCTCACAGGGGTATGGGTTACCAATTCTGAAATAACTTTACAAGTATACTACTTATAAATTAAATAAGTCAGAGAACCAGTTACAAATTAGCAAAAGGAAGACAACTAGAATGAATTCTGTGGTCTGAAATTTTAAGGAAAAACAAGTTAACTGATTTTTGTTATTCTTGTGTGCCATCAAGTCCATTCCAATGTACAGCAACCCTGAATAGGGATGCCAACAGCGGTTAGTGGGATTGAACTGTCAACCTTGCAGTTAGCATGGTTAGTAGTCTATTGCTTATCCTTTAGTACTACACCAGGGCTCAACGGCTAGTATTTAGCTTAAAATATATAGGAAGGGACTTTAAAAGTTTGGAGAACAGTTCCATTATTTTTCAATTCTATTTCTCCATGAACTGTTTTGAGGTCCCTTCCTGAAAATACATCGATACATAAATTACGAGAAATGCCTATTTGTATGGGTTAGTAAACATATATGTGTTTCCAAACTCTATCTGCTATATGACCTAGAAGCAGCGGCATTATATCCCAGTAGCATGGAGCACACCTGCATACCCACCTAGATCTTGGTTTCTAAATACCATTCCCCATTAAAAGGAGCCATCCAAAAAAACTAAAGCAAACGCATCTCCATGAAATCAACTCCACCTCATAGTGAGTCTATAGAGGGTTTGCAGGCAGCTTCGTCTTCCTCATGTGAATTGGCTGATGGGGTTTAACCACCAACCTTATAGTTAGCAGTCCAATGCCTAACCCACAGCACCACCAGGGCTCCTTAAAAGGAAAAGGGGCTCTTAGACTGATTCTCGGGTAGGAAAACTACAAGATGAGTCTGAAGCATCTTGAGTACCAAAAAGGCATTAATTCCTTTTCAGTCATCCTAATTCATTGCCCAGTTTTCCCATAGTTGAAAACTCCATGGTTTGGGTCAGGCACACATTAGTCCTGAAAGTGACAGTTTTATTTTCTAACACTTTAAAGAGATCTTTTGCAGATTTGCCAAATGCCATGACTGCTGCTTCCATGGGTGTTGACTGTGAATCCAAGTAAAATGAAAACCTTCAAAATTTCAGTATTTTTTTCCAATTTTTTTCCAATTAACATGGTAACTTATTGGTCCAACTGTAAGGATTTTTTTTTTTTTTGATTTTTTTTTTTTTTTTTTGCTTTGTGTTAAGATGCAATCCATACTGAGAGCTAGTCTTTGATCTTCATCAGAAGGTGTCGCAAGTTCTCTTCCCTTTAAGAAAGGAAAGTTGTACCATCTGTGTATCACGGGTTGTTAATGAGTCTTCCTCCAACCCTGATGCCACATTCTTCTTCATATAATTCAGCTTTTCCATACAGAATGAATAAGGTGAAGTATACAAACTCTCAGGTCGCTATGGGTCGGAACCAACTCAACGGCACTTAACAACAAAAACATACAAACTCTGAAACATACTTTCCTGGATTTTAAACCATGCTGTATCCCTTGTTCTGTATGGATCACTACTTCTTGGTTTATACAGAGGTTTCACATGAGTAAAACTAAGTGTTCCGGAATCCTCATTCGTTACAATGTTATGATCCACACAGTAAGATGTTTTTGCATACTCAATAAAGCACAAGTAAACACCTTTCTGGTACTACTTTCAGCCAAGATCCATCTGATGTCAGCAATAATATATATCCCTTATTCCAAGTACTCTTCTGAATCCAACTTGAATTTCTGGCAGCTCCCTGTCAAAGTGTTGCTTGTAACCATTTTAAAAACATCTTCAGCAAAATTTTAGTTGCCTGTAACATTGACATTAAGGAGCTCTGGTAGCATAATGGTTACAAATCAGGCCGTGAACCTTAAGGTCAGCAGTTCAAAACTACCAGCTGTTCCACAGGAGAAAGATAAGGCATTCTGCTCCCATAAAGATTTCCAGCCTCGGAAACTCTTACAGGGTCGCTATGAGTCGGAACCAACTCCACAGCACATAACAACAACAATATTGACATTGTTTGATAACTTTTGCATTTTGGTGGGTCAGTTTTCTTTAGAATGGGCACCAATATGGATCTCTTTCAGCCAGTTGGCCAGGTAGCTTTCCTCTAAAATTCTTGGCATAGATAAGTGAGCCCATCCAGAGCTCTGCAGCTGTTTTTTGAAACGTATCAACTGATATTCCCTCAATGCCTGAAATTTTGTTTTGTCCTATTTCTTCCAATGCAGCTTCAATTTCTTCCTTCAATACCATCTGCTCTTGGGCCTATGCTACATTTCCTGAATGGTTGTACGACAACCAATTGTTTTTGGCATAGTCACTCAGTATATTCCTTACATCTGCTGTTAATGTTTCATGCATCATCCAATAAAATCCTTTAACACTACAAGTCAAGGTTTGAGTATTTTCTTCAGTTCTTTCAACTTGAAAAATGTTCAGCATGTTCTTACTTTCTGCTTTTCTAACTCCAGGTCTTTGAACATTTCATTATAATATTTTATTCTGTCTTCTCCAGCTGTTCTTTTAAAAATTTTGTTCAGCTCTTATATTTCATTAATTCTTCCAGTCACTCTAGCTTCTCTTGTTCAAGAACAAGTTTCAGAGTATCTTCTGACATCCACTGTGGTCTTTCCTCTCTTCTCTGTCTTATTAAAAATCTTTTCTTTAGATCCAGAGAGGGAGAGCGACTGTGTGCTGAAGACTGGGGGCGAGGGGAGGGAGGAGATTGTGTAGGGGGCAGGCTTGCAGGGTATACCCTTTGGTTGGTTGATGATTCATGGAGGGGATTGTAACCATGGCAATGATATGATGTACGATAGAATGAATGTAAAATTAATGTTCTTCCATGTAAACTATCATATAATTCACAATAAAACACTTAAAAAAAACCTTTTGCTTTCTTCATGTATGATGTTCTCGATGTCATTCCACAATTCCTCTGGTCTTTGATCATTAGTGTTCAAAGTATCAAATCTGTTCTTGAGATAGTCTCTAAACTCAAGCAGGATGTACTCAAGGATGTGCTGTGACTACTCATGGTAACATGTTTTAATTTTCTTTAGCTTCAGCCTGAACTTGCATATGAGCAATTGAAAGTCTGTTCCACAGTCGTCCCCTGGTCTTCTCTGGGCTGATGATATTGAGCTTCTTCATCGTCCCTTCCCACATATGAAGTCAACCTGATTTCTGGTGTAGCACTGTAGGATAATGCACTAGACAGCAATGTCAGTCTGAACCACAAGGTCAGCCATTCAAACCCACCAGCTACTCCTTTGAAACCATATACAGGGTTGCTTTGAGTCAGAACCAACTCAATGGCACTTAACAATTCCATCTAGAGATGTCCATGTGGATTCTTTATGTGCTGCCAAGTCGGTTCTGATTTATTGTGACCCTGAATAGCATTTCTGAGGAGTGAAATGCTGACCCTGCAGTGAGCAGTTGTTTATCCTATAGCACCACATTCCAGTCCTCCATGTGTATGCAGTTCTTGTTGCTGTTATTGTTAGGTGTGGTTCAGTCAGTTCCAACTCATAACCACCCTAATGATGACAGAACAAAACATCGACCAGTCCTGCACTGTCCTCACAACTGTTGTTAGGTTTGAGTCCACTGTTGTTGACATTGTGCCACCCCATCTCATTGGGAGTCTTCCTCTTTTTTTGCTGATCCTCCACTTTACCATGCATGATTTCCTTCTCCAGAGACGGTCTCTCCTGGCTTCTAAGGAGCATTCTGACTGCAACTTTTTCAACGGAGATTTGTTTAATCTTCTGGCAGTCTATGGTACTTTCAATAGTCTCCTCTAACACCATAACTCAAATGCACCAATTATACGATCTTCTTTATTCGTTGTCCAACTTCCACATACACATGAAGTTAATGAAAATACCATGACTTTGGTCAGACACACCCTAGTCCTCAAACTGCTATCTTTGCTCTTGAATACTTTAAAAAAGTCTGTGCCGCAGATTTGCCTAGTGTAATACATTGTTTGATTCTTTGCTGCTTCCGTGAGTGTAGGTTGTAGATGCACACAAATGAAGTCCTGAAAACTTCAATCTTTTCTCCATTTATCATGATGTTATTTATTAGTCCAGTTGTGAAAATTTTTGTTTTCTTTACACTGAGGTGTAATCCATACTCAAAGCTGCGAGCTATGATATTCATCAGTAAGTATTTTAAGTCTTCTTCACTTTCAGCAAGCAAGATTACCATCTGCACATCACAGATTGTTAATGAGTCTCCCTTCAAGCCTGACGCCACCCTCTTCTTCATAGAATCCTGTTTCTTAGATTATTACTCAGCATACAGATTGAGTAAGTACAGTGAAAGAATATAGCCCTGGCACACACCCTTCCTGATTTGAAATCATTCAATATGCACTAGTTCTGTTCAAACAGCAGCCTATTTATCAATGTACATGTTCCTCATGAGGACAACCAAGTGTTCTGGAATACTCATTCTCCACAATGTTATCCAGAGCTTGTCATAATCCACACAGTCAAAAGCATTTGCATAATCAATAAAGAACATGTTAACATCTTTCTTGTAGTCTCTGCTTTCAGTCAAGATCCATCTGATGTCAACATTGATATCCCTTGTTCCACATCCTCTTCTGAATCTGGCTTGACTTTCTGACAGTTTCCTGTTGATGTACTGTTGTAGCCATTTTGAATTATCTTCACCAAAATTTTACTTGCAGGTGATACTTTCTCCTACAGAACAACTGACAGTTTTGAACTGCTGGCCTCAAGGTTTGCAGCCCAATTCCTAACAACTACGCTACTAGTTGGCTAGGTAGTTCTCTCCAAAATTTCTTGGCATAGGTGACTGAACGCCTCACGCCTCCAGTGCCATATCAGTTTGTTGAAAGATTTCAATGTTTTGTTTTACGTCTGGAGCCTTGTTTCTCATATATGTCATGCAGTTAAGACTTCTTCCTTCAGTACCATCGATTCTTAATAATACGCTACCTCTTAAAGTGGCTGAACAACAACCATTTCTCTTTGATACAATGACTCTTGTGTATACTACCTTCCATCTTCTTTTGATGCTTTCTGCATTATTCAATATTTCACCCA
>NW_006408887.1:730251-732723 GCF_000296735.1 Chrysochloris asiatica | reverse complement strand
CTACAGCCTCGGAAACCCTATACAGGGTCGCTGTGGATCAGAACTGACTTGACGGCACTAAACAACAACAACAAATCTTGTTTTGATAAAAAGGTATTTGCACTGATGCTCTCCCATGTAAATTATCACTTAATTCACAACTTAAAAAAAAAATTTTATACAACAACAAAGGTATTTGCAATGTATAAGTCATTCGTCTTGCAAAACTCTATCATGCAATCTCCAGCATCATTTCTATCACCAAGGCCATAATTAACCAGCAACTGACTGTTCCTCTTTGTTTCCAACTTTAGCATTCCAATCACCAGCAGTTATCAATACATCTTCATTGCATGTTTGATCAATTTCAGACTAACAAATTTGGTAGGATTCTTCAATTTTATCATCACTGGCTTTAGTGACTGCTGTGTAAATCTGAATGATAGTGGTATTATTAACTGGTCCCCCTTGTTGTTGTTGTTAAAGGCCATCAAGTTGGTTCCGAATCAGCGAGCCTGTATAGGGCTTCTAAGGAGCAGCTGTTGAGACTGAACCGATAATCTTGCAGTTCAAACCAATTCTGTAAACCAATGCATCAACCTGCAGCACCACTCCAGGTGTATGTTCAACCATTTCAAGAGACAACATGTGATTAAGAACCAGTGGTACTGAAGGAAGACATCCAAGCAGCACTGAAGGTACTGGGGAAAAACAAGGCTCTAGGAACTGACGGAAAACAAATTGAAATCTTTCAACAAACTCATGCAGCACTGTAGGCGTTCACTCATCTATGCCAAAACATTTGAAGATAGCTACATGACCAACTGACTAGAACAGATCCTTATTTAGGCTCATTCCAAAGAGAGGTGACCCAACAGAATATGGAAATTATCAAACAGTATCACGTGAAAATAAAATCTTGCTGAAGATCATTCAAAAACAATTGCAACAATACATCGGTAAGGAACTGCCAGAAATTCAAGGTGGATTCAGAAGAGGATGTGAAAGTAGGAATCTCATTGCTGAAGTCAGATATTTCTTGGCTGAAAGCAGAGAAGACCACAAAGTTGTTTACTTGTGCTTTATTGACTATGCAAAGGCTTTCAATTGTGTGGATCAAGACAAACTATAAATAACATTGCAAAGAAAGGGTATTCCAGAATACTTCACTGTGCTTAGCAGGAACCTGTACATAGGCCAAAAGGTAGTTGTTAGAACAGAAGAGGATATTAAATGGTTTAAAATCAAGAAAGGTGTACATACGCTGGGGTTGTACCTTCTCACTGTACTTACTCAATCTTTCTCCTGATCAAATAATCTGAGAAACTGTATTAAATGAAGAACGTGGCATGAGGATTGGAGAAAGAGTCATTAAACACCTGTGATGTGCAGATGACACAGCCTTGCTTGCTGTACACACAAAAAAAGAAAAAAATTTTGTGGGGAAAAAAACAAATGTTGACAAATGAATAAACAAAATGTGGTGTATATATACAATGTGACTTTAAAAGGAATGAAGTCTCAATACATGCTTCCACTAAGATGAACCTTGAAAACAGTATGATAAATGAAGTCAGACAGAAAAAGAAAAATGTGAGACACCTATGGAATCAGGGCAAGATGGCAGAGTAGGCTGACGCACTGAGCAGACCCTCTGCAACAAAGACATGAGAAAACAAGTGAAATTGATACACATGGTAGTACTGGAATACTGAGCTTTAGAACAGGAGCAGCGAGGGAGAAAAAAAACAGGTGGGCTATCACAGCTGGTGTTGAACAGCTTGGCCATCTTCAGCTTTTCCAAGTGGCTGACTGATACAGCAGCCTGCAGGCACAGAGCTGGGCTTCAAGTGGGAGACAAATAATGGAGGTTTAGTTCTCCCTTTTTCTCTTGCCCTCCTGGTAGACAGGATTTGGCCAGTTCTGCCATCATCAATGCTGTACCCAGTGGCACACCCATCTGTGCAGCCTGGGTTCTTCCAAAGCTCATAAAGCTGCCGTGAACACCGCTATAGGGAACTAGTATGTTCAAAGTTCCATTCTCTATTACATCCACCAAGAGAGACAGGTGTAGAGTGCCTGAGAGCATGCCAATATATAATTATCAATTAAATATAAATAAAATGACATCAAAATGTCTCAGAGAAAACTATTCCAACTTACACAAAGACACAAGGAAGTGTGCCTCAAACAAGTGACCAAACTAGAGTCAGAAAGTATAATGCCAAAAATGGAAGCAGAACTACTTGATGAAGAATCTAAAAGAATGCTATTTAGTTACTTTCAATGAATTGAGAGAAAAATCATAAAAACATAAATTCAGGAAAATACAAGAACAAAATGAGCAAAGGAAAATTGGAAACCATACAAAAACAGGAATTAGAAAGCCAGAAGATTAATATGAAGACTTCAAAAAAAGATTAACACATTGAAAGGGTAAAGCAGAATTGAATCAATGAAAGACTGAATTAGTGAGCTTGAAGGCAACAAATC
>NW_006408887.1:728595-729800 GCF_000296735.1 Chrysochloris asiatica | reverse complement strand
AAAAAAAAAAAAAAAAAAAAAAACAGTGTCCAAGAGCTGCTAGAAGAAAACTTTCCAAACATCATGAAACATGAGAAGAGAGCCATTCAAGAAGTTAAACAAACTCCAAATAGGATAGACCCCGATAAGAAAATTATGAAGCTACATTATAATCAAACTTTTCAAAACCAAAGACAAGGAAAAACTCTTAAGCAAAGCTCAGGAAAAATGGTTACCTACAAAGGAGAACTAGTAAGACTAAACTTATTTCTCAGCAGAACTCATGCAGGCAAGAAGACAATGGGCTAACACACATAACAATCTGCAGGGAAAAAAATGCCAAGCAAGGATATTGTTGTTGTTAATTGTCACTGAGACTATTCCGACTCATAACGACACTGTGCAGGGTTTCCAAGGAGCTGCTGGTGGATTTAAACCACCAACCTTTCATCTAGCAATCTAGTGCTTATGCTCCATTAAATACGATGGCGAAATTAGAACATTTACAGATCATCAGAAAGTAAAATAAAATTGCAAAAACCTGACTAACCTTACAAAAAATACTAAATGGAGTTTTTGGACAGAGAACCAACAAGAGGTGACAACAATCTGAGACTAACATACGTAACAATATCACCTAGAACTCAACCCAGATTTATAAGTATTCAAAATAAAACAAACCTATAGGGAACCAGATATACCAATTTACAACTGAAACAACAAAACACAAAGAAAAGGGAATAATGTACTTTCAAATGATAAGAAGATCAGGTAAAGTTCAATTTTAAAAAATTAGTCTTAACTGTAATCCTATTATCTAGACCAAGTCTTACTCCTTATATAGCCCTCTTTACATTAAACATAGTCTAACTAGAACCTTAACACTAAATGAAGTCCTAGGCTTTGTCTAGAAGTAGCCAGGGTCCTAACTAACCCTAACTCTTTACTCTTACCTACCCACACCAAGAAATAAATTATTTAAAAAAGAGAAAAGGGAGGACTTCCGGTGTTTGCCTGACCAGGCAGCTCAGGTAGGGCAGTCTCAGGGAAAAGGGGCAGAATCACACATAGGAAACCTCTTTCTACCACACAGACAGCCTATGAACAAACATAAGATCTTATATTTCAACATTCTGAACTCGTTTTTTTTTAAAAGATCAAATTGCTGAGGAATTACAGGCATTTTGAGCTTTTGCCTGCCTGCACGCGGCTCCCACTTCAGCGCC
>NW_006408887.1:716144-720730 GCF_000296735.1 Chrysochloris asiatica | reverse complement strand
AGTGAGATGATATAAGATGGAATAAATGTAAAACTAAAGTTCTCCCATGTAAACTATCATATAATTCACAATAAAACATTTAAAAAAAAAAAAAGAGAGAAAAGGACAAATGTTACATGCTCCCATTCATATGAAATATCTAGAATAGGCAAATGAATAAAGGCAGGGATTAAATTAATGGTTATCAGAGCCTAGAAGAGAAAATACTTAATGGTTAACTTGTTTGAGGTGATAAAAATGTTTTGGAAACAACTGGTGATGCTGACATTTGTACAACATTGTGAATATAATTAATGTCATTGAATTATACACTTAAAAATAGTTAATATATATAAATGGAATCCTGATGTGATGCTGTAGGATAAGTACTGGACTGCTAACTACAAGATTAGCGGTTCAAACCCGCCAGTTGCTGCTTGGAAATCCTATACAAGGTTGCTTTGAGTTAAAGTCTACTCAACAGCACATAATAGACAGCCACATAGATAGAGTAACATACATAGATTGATTGATAGAGGAATTGTGAAATATGAATGTAAAATGGGTTCTGGTTATAGAAGGGAGGGTACCAAAAGCCAAACAAACAGTTGAGATTTAATTATTTTGTTCCATTTTTGAGGACAGTGACATACCTGAAGATACAGTAGATTATTGACAATGCTGTGCAAAATGAGTGGGACTAGTATACACAGGATATTAGGAGACCTGTTACAACCAGTAGTCAGAATGTACCCCTTATTATGTTTTGCATTCTATTTTCTACTCTATTCTATATCTTTTTTTAATATTGGAAAACATCCAATAATATGATTTTACAAGCAAACTTGGTGAGATTGTGTGGGGGGATATTGGAAATCAGGAAGATAATTTTAGTAAGTGAGAGACTGTTGAGACAGACCAGGATGGGATAACAAAATGCTAAGGATGAACTAAGGGAAGAAGTGAGTGTACTTTGACCCCTAGACTCAAATTAGTTAGAACTAAAGGGCTCTGGTAGCGTAGTGGTTACGAATCGGTCTGCGAACCTTAAGGTCAGCAGTTCGAAACTAACAGCTGTTCTGCGGGACAAAGATGAGGCTTTCTGCTCCCGTAGAGATTTACAGCCTCGGAAACCCTGTGCAGGGTTGCCATGACTTGTTTCCAACTCCATGGCACATATCCACCACCACCGTGAATTTAGAACAGATTAGGAGAATAAAAGAAGGTAGGAAGAAAAGGAAAAACAATAAAGAGTAGATCATCAGTAGGGTAACACTGATTATGAGGGAAGTTTAGAACCAAAGAGGGCTTTTTGGAAGTCTGAAAAGTGGTGTCATCTCCTCCCACCCCCACAATGAACACTGTTCAAGCTCTGAAGAAGCTGACCAAACCTACTTTACTAACATCAAGTCAATTCTGAATCATAGCAACCCTACCGGAAAGAATAGACGTGCTCCACAGGAATTCCAAATTTACTTGTAAATAGTTAAGAAAGCAGACAACCTCATTTTTCTTCTGCAGCGCAGCTGGTGGGTTTGAACTTCCAATCTTGCAATGCCCAGCCAAGTGCTTACCCCTGTGCACACCAGGCCTTCCAGAAGTAGCTGAAGTGAACTTAAAATAGTCACAAGAATTGGACAATCTGGGGGCCAGGTTAGAAACCAGATTTGTTCATTGGGAGGCAGTAGAAGCCATCTTTAAGTATATAAAGCTTAAAGTACATTGAGAATGTCTTTGAAGTTGTTAGATATTGAATAAGTAAGTACATGATACTAGAGGATTATGAGAAAGTGCAGTTTGCAATGGAGAAGCTTGTGACAATTATGGTGAAATGGTTAGGTTTCTGTATCAACTCAACTAGGCCAGATTTCCAGAGGTTTAGCATTTGGGATGCACTTATTCCCATGGTGATGAAGCCTAATACAGGTATAGTGGCTCTGAGCAGTCAATCAAAGGGATGCTTACTTAGGGGTGTGGCCTGCTTCCAATGTAATGGACACATAGGAGGCGGGGCTTCATGGCATACTAGCAAAAGGGCTGTGTAGAACCCCATCAGTAAAAACATGGGAAACTAGACAAAACAGATTCAAGAAGGTCCCAGAACAGTGAACTTGAAAGGATAAATAAGTGGACTGAGTGATTACTGGGAGTTAGATTTGGAACAGAAGCAAGAAAGGAGGTGACTTGATTTGGAGCAGCCAACGTGTTTCGCCAAAACCATTTTGAACTGGAATAAAAGGACAGGGAACACTCCAAGTGCAGAAACCAGCCAGCAAAATGCAGAAACCGAGGAGTGAGTATTTTTGCCTTTTTCCTTATTTTCTTCTGCTCTATATACTCATCTCTGCTCTGGTGATCAGAGGCTCTCCTATACGAATAGACACCCCCAGGGAAGGATCCATGCCACATGCAGAAGGATCTCCGCTGCACACAGAAGGATCTGAGCGGCACCAATCACTGGGCACAGAATTGAAGTGGGGGAGACAACAGGAAGAGCTTGCTCCCAGAGCTTTATCCAAAGCAGGTCTGACCAGGCCTGGGCTGGTTCTAAGAAAGACAGCTGAAAGGACTTGTGGTGGGGGGAAAGGGCCTGTGTTAAATCCCAAAGGCACAGATGGAACATAGCAAAATTTTTCAGGCAGCTTTGAAGGCATGGGTCCATTAGGTAGCGCTAAAGAATTACTCATATTTTCCCACTGGTTCTTGTGGAGTTTTTTTTTCCCTTTTCGTTTGTCTTTACATATACTTATTTTTCCTACTGGGTTTTTCTGAGTTTCATTTGTAGTATTGTTTTTTGGTCCTCCTATCTTGTGAGAGCTCTTTCTCTACTTGCCTAAACCAACAAGAGACAGTAACTGCAGCCATACAGCCAAGTTACAATCATACCCTCTATAACCACATCAATTGGGCAAGAATCAATACTAACCACTTTAACACCAGAGCAACATCTACAACCAACACCTGCTACAGACACTGAATTGAGGTGTAAGAAGAAGTGTAAGCTGTAAGACCACACCTACCAGGAGGCAACTGAAGAGTGCTTAAGAATACACCAACATACATTCCATCTAATTAATACAAATACAACACCAGGATGCCGAAAATACAGTAGCAATTTTCTGCTCATGCAGAGAAACAAGACAGAATAGTTCAAAAAAAAAGGATCAAGAAGCAGAGCTAGGAAATGCATTGGAAAGAGACGTGGCTTTGGAATTACCTGAAAATGAATTCCAGAGAATGATACTGAAGGGCATCCAAATGCTCCACAGAAAAGTTGGAAGGAAATAAGAAAGTCAGAAAAGTGCTACAGGAACAAACAAAATAGATACTGCACTGGAAACAATACAAAACCTGCAAAAAGAGATACAGATAATCAAAACTAAAATATCAGAAATGGACAATACACTGAAAGGGCAAAGGAGTAGAACTGAAGGGCTGGAAGCCAGAAACAACAAGCTCAAAACTAAATCTCTCAATACTGCTAATATAGAAAAACATGCAGAAAAAATCTTAAGAATGCCTAAAAGTAAGGAACAAACAAGATGGCAGAACGGGTGGAAGTGCAGTGAAGAGCTCTGCCAGCAACAACAAAGAATACCTGACCAAGCAGGCTCAGGGGATGGTCCGAGAACGCTGAACCACATATAAAAGAAATATTTATAAGGTTGGAAGACTTACAGCTGGGGTAATTTGTGGCAGAAGCAAGAAATCCATTGCTTTCTAGATCGGGAAGCTCAGCTGCTCAAGGAGTCGCCATCTTGGGTGAGACCAAGCAGGGGAAGGATCGGAGCCGCCACAGACACCTGGCAGAACCGCAGAGATAAAGGTGTGGGCATTATTTTCTTTTGGTAGCTGTTCACTGGTCCCTTGTTGTCTGCGTACCTCCATTTTGGTGACTATAGGGGTGCCTGAGCTAGTGGGCACGCCAGCCCCACCCTCAGAGACTTCTACTACGCATGCACACAGATCTCCTCGAAATTTAAAGAGACAATTTCCAATTAAAGCCAAAGGGCCACAGATGGCCCTGAACTCTTTATAACTAGTAAAAAGGCCTGAACAGGGATTGTGGAGCCGGACAGACAGACATAAAAGGAAATAAGCTGAAAAGTAAATCCTAAGTTACATCAAAACGACCAATAGTGGCATCTTGAAATTTCTCAAAAAGAAGAGTGAAAAGGAAAGCCCATTTCCTGATCACATCTACCTGGAGGTAACCAGAAAGAATAAAATATACCAAAATACATACCCATCTAAGTATTAAAGCCACAGATAACACCTGAACATGCCCAAAAAACAGAAGCAGATGACCATATCTGCACAAGTCCAGAAATGAGATAAAGTGACTGAAGAAAATGAACTGGAAGTAGACCTACACTCCATACTGGAAGATGGGCAGGCTTTGGAAATGCCTGAGAAGGAATTCAGAAAAACGATTATAAAATGTATCAAAACACTATACAATGGAGTTAAGAAAAATAAGGAAGAAGTCAGGAAAGTGCTACAGGAACAATCAAATAAGACTGACAGTCCAAAGGAGTAGAATTGAAGAGACAGAAGCCAGAACTAGTGAGCTAGAAGATAAATCTCTCAACACTACTAAGATAGAA
>NW_006408887.1:710834-714113 GCF_000296735.1 Chrysochloris asiatica | reverse complement strand
ATATGATTTGTTGAATGTAAAACTGATGATATGCCCTGTAAACTTTCACTCAATCCACAATAAAAACCTTAAATTAAAAACAAAAACAAAATAATTAAAAAAAAAAAAAAGAGAATGCCTAAAATTCATGTGAGATGACATGAAGAGAAATAACCTACCTACAGGTGACTGGAATTCCAGAATAGAAATTGCTGCTGGAAGAAAATTTGCCTACATCTTGAATGACGAGAAGCATTCAGAAAGCTGAATCAACCCCAGACAGTACAGACCCCAAAACAAAATCACGAAGACATATTAAAATAATGGACACATGGGGCTCTTCCACTGGGGACTCTACAATTGTAAGATAATAAATTTCTCCTTATATTTATATGTATTTCACTTGTTTTGCTTCTCTAGAAAACCTGGGTTAGAACATGGGGTTCTAGAGAAACAAAATCATAAGAATGAGTTTTCTAAATTGTTTCTCAAGTCTGACTAATTTTCCAGGCACTGATGTAGGGTGAAGACATGTCTGACCTTCACTTCAGATGAATCAGCCTTGGGCTGATTTTAGTTTGGTCCTCCTTTCCTCTTGTGGAGTCAAAGGAAGTCAGACATGGACCCCACTTGGTTTAAACAGTTGGCACTGTGAGCAGGACTCATTGCAATAGCTCCAGACCTATGAAAATATGAGGTTTTGTAAGAGAAAGAATGAAGGGACCTTGGATAAAATACCTAAGAGACTTTATAGAGATGCCTGGAGTAATGACAGGCAGGTTAAACAAGGCAGACAGCAGGCCAGGGCCTACTGGAATTCACCCTGTCACACGTGAATTGGGCCAATCCATGGGAGAAGATGGAACTTGAATGTTAAAAGGTTTGTGTTTGACTGCCTTTTGGATATTGGCTTCTCCAACCTATTTATTCTAAAATAGACATGCACGTGTGATAGGAATATTGGGAATTATGATTATAGTGAGGTTGAAAGACTGCCTTCAACCTATACTTGACTGGATTTGCTAAAAGAGGAGTTAGAAGTTGCCAGGGGAAAAAATTAGGCTTTTTGTTTTATGTCTTAGTAGAATATGGAGCTTTAGGTAGAATCCTGAGCCCCACCCACCTTCAAAGTTGGTACATTTGCATTTGAAAAGGCATGCAGAAAAACCCAGACCTGCTAGGAGAACAGGAGTTTTAAGCAGAGAAAAAAAGTGGACTTTGGCATTTCAGAGTTTTGGGGCATCAAGATAAGGAAATTCAGCATATAAGAGAAAACACCTTTCTAGGAATGAAAGTTAAAGGGAACTGGCAAGTCATATGCCCACTGCTGACCACTTTGGACCTATATGTGAGTGGAACTGGGAGAAATGCAGCAATGGAGACAAGGGCTAAGTTTGGACGTGTTCTACTGGTACCAGGTGACTTTGACATAAGATGAGAGGGAATGCTGGCTGGTCTGAAGTATAGGAGCCCACAAACATTCACCTAGCCCATGGGGGCTGGGGCTGAGAGTGAGGGTGCTAGTTGGTTTAAGGGAAGTGTGTGTGAACTCCCAAACTTGCTGCTGGTACTTATTTGACCTAGCTTGGGTGGCTTCGAGTAAGCTGACAAGAACCTGACCAGATAACGATATCTGAAACTCTTAGCAAGAATCAACTTCTTTGTTTAATGATGCAAGGAGGGAATTGTAATCATTGCAATGAAACAAAATAAGATAGGATAAATGTAAAGCTGGTGTCCTCCCACGGAAACGACCACATAATTCACAATAAAAACTTTAAAAAGAGTCAACTCGTACAACTTTTCGGCTGGAATTTTGTTTATGAATGCAAATGCTCAAAATTCCAATTCAAATAAAGTCTCTTCATATAAAGGGATATGCTTGTCTCCTCAGTGTACTGGGATAATAAGAGTGGCTGGCTTACAAACTTTAATGTGTGTGCTTATTTAGTTTTAGATTGATGGGTCAAAGGAGAATCCCCACTGACTGACTCCTCTTTTCCAGATAGGTCTGGTAAAAGGGGGTGGGGAGTAATACTGACAAGATATATATTTTTTTAACGCTTTATTGTGAATTATGCAATAGTTTATATGGGAGGACATTAGCTTCACATTGATCCCGTCGTGTATCATTTCCTTGCCATGGTTACAATCCCCTCCTTACCATCATCCACCAACCAAAGGGTACATCCCACAATCCTGCCCCCCAGTTGTCCGCACATAGCCCCTCTTCCTCTCTGGGTCCAAAGTCCCAAGCCGCTTCATCTCCCCCAAGTCATCGTCTCTGCCTCCATCCCTGGCATCACTGCTTCTCTGGGTAGGGTTCTGTTCTCTGCTCTTCTCCCTTAATGGTCCCAGGGACCTCTGCTCCTGGACTGTAAAGTTAATCACTCCCCTCAATACTGACAGGATTTTATGGTTACTATTATAATTGTTAGTAGGACTGTGATTGTCAAAATGGTAATTGTAGATGTGTAACTCAAAACATGGTACTGGGATGTTCGGTTCCTGAAATGATTTTATTTCAGGAAGCGAACATCCCTGGACCATCATTAAGGAAGAGCATTGAGTGGAGCTTGGGATCGCTGCCTGGAAAAGTGGTGACAGCAGAGGCAGCAACAGAAGTGGTGGCAAGGAAAGACAGAGCAGCTAGCTATGAATTCTAGGTCCATGGACTGCGTAAGGCAGCATGTCTACAGGCAGGAGGATGGCTTGCAGAATGTGCCCACTGGACATTTAAATGAATATACTTTTTAAATTTTGTTTTACATATGTGCATCCAATATTTTTGCTTTATTCATCTGTGACATTTAAGATGAAAATGGGGTCAACGCATTTGTGGTTGTACGTGTTTTAGTTATATCATGTTAGGTGCAAGTATGGCTTTACAATTTTATTTAGAAATTATACATATGATTTATAAGTTTCAAGTTGACATGGCTAGATTTCTGTGTCAACTTGACTAGGCCAGGATTTCCACAGGCATAGTTAACTGATGAGTGGCAATGAGCAGCCAATCAAAGGGATTTGAGGGTGTGGCCTGCTCCCAATATAATGGACACAAGAGAAGGACTCTCTCTCCTCTTGCTCTCACTCTCTTTGTCTCTCTCCCTCCTTCCCTCTCCTGCTGGGACTCTACAATTTTAAGATAGTAAACTTCTCTCTATATATATATATTGTTGTTGTTATTACATGCCATGGAATAAGTTCCAACCCTCAGCGACCCTGCACAAGGTTTCCGAAGTTGTAAATCTTCACGGGAGCAGAAAGCCTCATCTTTCTCCTATGGAACAGCTGGTA
>NW_006408887.1:683404-710369 GCF_000296735.1 Chrysochloris asiatica | reverse complement strand
ACTTGACGGCACTTAACAACAAATATATATATAGTTTCACGAGTTTTTCTTCTCTAGAAAACCCAACCTAGAACATATCGTAAGTCGCATTTCAGTAACCTCAGGAAATGATAAGTGATTTTGATCAAAGAATAGGCTTCAAAAGAGGTAAGTAGGAAGGAAGAAACAAGTTGAACCCTGATGGGTCTAGCTTTAAAGTTTAACCCGTTCATGGCCCAATTATTTTCCACTTTGATGCCATGGTTTCTAACAAAGGCATGCTGAATTATGGAACATTTTGGAAATTTTGTTATGAAACAGAGGTTTTTTGAAACTCTCTGTGGGATGTACCCTGAGCTGCATTCTAGGTACATACAATTTAGAGTGTCTGAAAAATGTGATATTCACACAAACATGGAATCACTGCGAGAAAAGCAACTTCCAAACAATGTACAGAAGAACCCAGAAGCATATTTACAAGGTTTATCTCCCAGTAAAAAAGCCAAAAAAGAGGGGAAAAAGTATGCAAAATCACACCTCTAGAATGCATCGCATAATACAATACCCTGGAAAAACAGTAATTTGTGGTACTCTACTTCTTCCATTTTAAGCAGCTAGGTCCCCTCCTAATGGGGGCATGCACTGTCAGAGGGAGATGCAGCTGCACAAGAAACACCAGAATAGTAAAATGTACGTGGCATTATAAGTCCTGGGAGTCATGAAAGGGTTAAAAAGGAGACAGAGTTTTAGAACAGGATGTTATAGTTAAGTCACTACAAGTCAGTTTCAACTCATAGCGACCCTGTATAGGGTTTCCAAGGAGCAACTTGGTGAATTTGAACCACCAACCTTGCAGTGAAAAACAACCTTGCAATCCAGTGCATTATGCCACAGCACCACATGACTACTGATAAAAAGGTTAGTGCTGAAATCACATATTGGTGCTTCTAGAGTTACAATTTTTCTAATTTTTCTGTGTTCTCAGACTCAAACAGTATTTTTATATGGGATAATTTAAGATAAAAATCGGAATTTCTGGATTTTCTTAAAAAATCTGAAGACCTGACAACAATGTTTGCTCTATAGTCCTGTATGACTTTTAATATATACATATGTTTGGGTCTACCAAATGTGTATGTACTCTGCAGAGGTTGAATAATTATGGAACATTGTGCAGGCAATGGAGTCCTGCTGTTGCACTGTGGGTTAATGCACTGGACTGCTGGTTAATGCTTTGAACCGCAAGGTCACCAGTTCAAGCTCACCAGCCACTCCTCGGAAACCCTATACAGTATCATTATGGGTCAGAATCAACTTGATGGCACACAACAACAAACGCAGGCATCAAAAAGAATTGGAATTTGAATTATAAACAATTTTCATATGCCAATGGAAAAAGCAAATGGCTGAATGTAGAGTGTGATAAAATTACTGTTAAGATTAAAACCATATTGCGATATATAAATTACATAACATATAAAATATATCTAGGATAAGATCTGAAAGGATTTACTTAAAGCAAATTATTCTTGGTGGTTATTTAGTAAGAAAAAATTAAGGTTCTTCAACGGCAGAACTAAGTTTTTAAAATGAATGTTCTCATTATAATAATGATACAATTTCCCTAAGAATTGCTATTTTTCCTTTTCTTCAAGTTCAAAAGCAGTTAAGTAGGATTCAGTATTTTATCCACATGACTCAAGAAAGTATAGTTGTACAAATAAATGGTAAACTTCTGAGCCAATACTAGTAAACCAGGCGAAAATAAGTATTTTAAATAGATGACTGAGTTATTATCTTGGGCCTTAAGTTATTTGCTAGTCAGCTAGGTGTGGCGCTATAGGATCATCATTGGACTGCAAACCACAAGGTTGGCAGTTCAAAACCACCAGCTGCTCCTCAGAAACCCTATGTTGTTGTTTGTTGTTAAGTACCTTGGAGTTGGTTCCAACTCATAGTGACCCTGCACAGGGTTTCCCAGGCTGTAAATCTTTACAGGAGCAGAAAGCCTCATCTTTCTCCTACAGAACAGCTGGTAGTTTCAAACTGCCAACCTTGAGGTTAGCAGCCCAATGATTCGTAACTACTATGCTACCAGAGCTCCTTAGAAACCCTATACAGGATCACTATGGGTCGGAAACAATTTGATGGCACTTCACAACACAACAATAGCAATAAAGATCTTTAGGAATAGGTGGCCTTCTCTAGGTAGGCACGAGGTGACAGGTAAGGCAATATGCAGTAAGAGAGAGGTTGGCAGAAGAAAGGTGAATGTAGGGAAAGACACAGGGAGGAAGGAGTGAAAGCATTACATGGAGGTGAATACTGTTAACTGGTGGTTCATGGAGGCAATTGCAATTACTGAAAAGAAACAAAGTATATAATTTGTAAATATAAAACACATGATCTGTTCTGTACACCTTCACTCAATTCACAATAAATTGATTTTTAAAAAAAAGGCCTTCGCAATGAAACGAAATACGATAGGATGAATGTAAAACTGATATTCTTCCATGTACACCTCACAATAAAAACTCATTTAAAAAAAAAAAATCAACCATCTAATGTTATATAAAACTATTTTAAATCTTTAACATAATATTACAACTATTTCCAGCTATTCAGTGTTAAATTGTATCCTTATATTATTAAATAATTATGATTTCCCTATTTAAAAAGTAACCACGGCAAAAAAAGGGTGCCTTCCCAGTTTTCATTCAATCTAACCTAACTCTATTGATGGGTGCTTTTCTTCCTTCACTTTGCTGCTCCTATTCTAACTGGGAAAAGGTACTAGAGACATTTTACTATCAAAACTGACCTGGGGATGAATTTTAGGAAGGCACACCCTCAAAGAATTCTTACACAACAAAACTTGAGTTTTGACTTTAGCACGTCCTTCTTGAGACGTTATTAAGTTATTTTTCCCCAGATGTCATTTAATAGATCCAGGGTCTTCACATATAAAATGGAAAACAAAATGTTATGAAGATTAGATTTTAAGAGGAGAGAAGACGTGTGCTCTTCCGATCTGTGTTCTTGCAAAGGACCTAGGCAAGGCCTACTATTATAGCACAAACTGGTTTATCTTTCACCATCAAATACACACACAAAAAAGAGATCTTCATTCCTGTTGAAAAATTCATTGAAATAGCCTTTATATCTAAAATCTTCTTTGTTGTTAAGTGCCTATTGAGTTATTTCCAATTAACAGAGATCCTGTGTAAGATTTCCAAGTGACTGGTGGTGTAGCAGTCCAATTCTTATCCTACAGCACACCAGAACTCGTAAGTCTTCTTAATGCCCACCACATAACTGGGTGGGGCCATGCAAATCGAGTATGTTGTTGTTGTTAGGTGCCGTGGAGTCCGTTCCAACTCATAGCGACCCTGCACAGGGTTTCCAAGGCTGCAAATCTTTACGGGAGCAGAAAGCCTCATCTTTCTCCCATGGAACAGCTGGTAGTTTCGAACTGCTGACCCTGAGGTTCGCAGCCTGTTTCGTAACCACTATGTTACCAGAGCTCCTTACAGGACTCTAATGTCAGGACTGGTTAGTTTTGACATCCCACTAGGTTTAAATGAAGCCATCTCAAAAACAGAAATAGATGATCCAAAACCATCAAGAACCATGATCAGAGCATAAGAACCCTACCTGAAAAAGCAAGGCAGAACAGCTGAAGGCTTCGTAGCCCACTGACCAAGTAAAACTGAGTGCCTATGGGCAGGAGGCTGGCTTGCAAAATGAACCCTTTTTTGGAGGTAAGGGAGGGGGGCATTTACTAAAGGAGCAATAGGGTACTAACACTTGCCCAAGCAGAGCAGACTGACCAAGAAGCCATGTGGCTAATATGCCAAATACAAGAGCAAGGCATGCCTAACAGTAAACCAGAGAAGAGGAGCTCCTGAATTGTACCCTACTCGTTTCATTAATAAACCCAATAATCCTGAGTATTGTCTTTGAGTTTTGTGTGGCCATTGCAATGGATTATTGAACCCAGATGTGAAGTAGAAAGTGCTGTGATGTTTGATGTGAGAAGACGTCTAAGAAGGTTGAAGGGTGGAAGCATGTCTGTTCTCCACTTCATAGGAATCAACCTTGGGTAGATTTTGAGTTTGATTCTCCTTCCCCCTTGTTTAAACCAGAAGTAAGACATGGCCTCCCCACGAGTTTGCAATCCATAAATCTTAAACTATAGTCTAAAAAGTCTTACAATCTTCTACTGATTTTTGTTTTATGTAAGATCTAAGTAAATACATCAGAGCACTAATGGAATACATATAGAAGCAAATTCAGGATAAGATCCAGAAAGACTTTATTATAAACTCTCACACCTATACCAGAAGCAGAAGCATTAATGAAAAGCTCATGATTTAATGCAAAATTAGCTGATACTTTGAACAATTTCTAATAGTTAAAAAAAAGAAAAGTATTAGTTTATATATAAAAAAAACTACAGTTATTATCCTATCAGAGAAGTATTTCATTTTAAATAAAATTTCTTAGTGAGGGTGACATGAAATTAAGACTTTCTGCTAATTTACAAAACACTAGAGAAAGCTAATATTAAAATAGTAAGTTTTCCATAGAAATGCTACATTATACATGAAAGGAGCCCTCTTAGCACAGTACTTAAGTGCTCTGCTGCTAACCAAAATGTCATAAAGAATCAAAAGCAACAGGTTTTTTTGTTTGCTTGTTTGTGGGCAGTATATATAGAGCTATGCTCACATCAATTTCTTTGCTTGTTTTTTATTTAATTCTTTCATGACCCATGGGACATATATCACCCACCAACATTTGCAGCCTCTCTCTAGAGAAACTGCTATTTCAGTTGTAGGACATACTACCACCTGGTGAGGATCTGAAGAAACAGGCCTCATGTCACCAATCCTATCACCAGTATCCACATGGGTCCCACATAATTGTACAGAAAGCCATATTACTTCAAAATAAATTGATTTCAGCACACCTTCCATTACTAAAAGCACAGGATATTCAACAACATAACTCAATCACGAATAGGCTAACTTTTTTTTTTCTTTTAACAAATTGTTGTTAAGTGCCATCTAGTCAATTCCGACCCAATGCGACCCCGTATAGGGTTTCCAAGGAACAGCTGGTGAGCTTGAACCACTGACCTTGCAGTTCAAATGACTTTGCATTCTGACACATTAGCCCGCAGCACACCAGGACTCGGATAATCATATTTGTTGTTGTTGTTATGTGCTGTGGAGTCAGCAACCCTGTACAGGGTTTCCAAGGCTATAAATCTTTAAGGGAGCTGAAAGCCTCATTTTTCTCCTGCAGAACAGATGCCAGTTTCGAACTGCTGACCCTGAGGTTAACAGCTCGATTCATAACCACTACGCTACCAGAGCTCCTTTAGTAACACTGTTTTTGTTGTAATGTGCCACACAAGGACTCCCTTAAGTTTTATTTATTTTTGGTGTATAAAATTCTGTAAATTTTACACGCCATTAGCACAATCTGAATATAAAACAAACTCATCAACCCCAAACTCCCTCCTGTCATCCTTTTACAGTCACACCTGTCTACTCCTAACTTTCTGGCAAGCACAGAGCAGGTCTCCATTACTAACTACACAGTAGTTTTATCTTTAGGAGAAGGTCATATTAATAGAATCATACACTATGTAACCTTTTGAGTCTGGCTTTTCATTCAGGATAAAGCCTTAATGGTTCATTCAAATTGTTGTCTCAAAAAGTGCTTCCTTTTATTATGGAGTAGTGTTTCACACTTTGGAAATACCACAATGTTTAACCATTCACTCGCTGAAAGACATCTGAGTTGTCTCCAGTTTCGGTTATTATAAGTAAAGCTGTTAGGAGTATGAGAATATCAGCTTTTGTGGGGACAAGTTTTCAAATATCCAGGAGTCAGACTGCTATATCATATGTTTAACTTTAAAAAAAAACTCTCAAACCATTTTCCAGAATTGGTGTGCCATTCTGTATTCCCACCAGCAATGTGCCAAAATTCCAGTTGTTTTGAATGCTCATCAGTATGTGGTACCGTCAGTTTTTAGTTGAGCCATTCTAATAGGTCGTGTTCTTGTATGGCACTGGAGGATAAGCACTGGAATGCTAACCACAAGGTCAGCAGTTCAAACTCACCAGCCACTCTATGAGTCGAAACTGACTCTACTGTCACACAACAAAAAACAATAGGTAATATCTCATGGACCACCAATGGAGAAGAGCCGAGATCCTACCCAGAGAAGCAGGGACGCCTGAAATGGAGACAGAGACGATGACATGGAGGGATGAAGCGGCTGGGGACTTTGGATCCAGAGAGCGAGAGGGACTGTGGGCCGAAGACTTGGGGGGAGTGTAGAGGATGGGTTTCTAGGAAGATGATGCAGGGAGGGGTTTGGAACCATGGCAATGAGATGATATACGATGGAATGAATGTAAAACTAAAGTTCTCTCATGTAAACTATCATATAATTCACACACAAAAAAAATTTTTTTAAACAGATAATAATGATACTTCACTGTGACTTTTAATTTGACCACCTTAATGGATATAAGGTCAGCGGTTCGAAACTACCAGTCGCTCCGCAGGAGAAAGATGAGGCTTTCTACTCCCATAAGGATTTACACCCTCGGAAACCCTGTACAGGGTCGCTATGGGTCGGAACCGACTCAAAGGCACTTAACAACAATGGATATTTTAAAATAGCACACACACTGCTCTACTCCCTTAAAACAAATTCTTCTGACAAAATCAGACCTACAACACCCCTTAGGATGGGGTCCTAGTAGAGTAGTGGGTTACAAGTTGAGCTGTTAACTACAAGGTCAGCTGACTGAACCTACTAATTGCTCCTCTCCTTTAGAGAAAGATGAGGCTTTCTTGCTCCTGTCAAGATTTATAGCCTGGGAAACTCAACCACTATCCCTCAGGCGACTTAAGTACTAAAGGATTGTTTACTAAATTAGCTCCAGAATCAAGTCTGTTTTTACAACTTTTTTTAAAAACCTTCTATTTGGTAAAGTGTCATTTCTTGCTATTAATGGTGCTCCTCAGAAGCAGAGCTTGAAAACTGATAACTAAGCTTACTGGAATTACATCTAAAAAGGAGTGGACAGTCTGTGAGTGAGACAGTTTAAAAGATTCATCAATGAAAAAAAGAGAAAGTTTTTTGTTTCAATTGAACTTACAAAAATTGGGGGGTGGGCTGGTAATTGTACTTAAAGAGGCCTGGTGTGGAGCTGTGGGTTAATGCGTCACACGCCAGACTGCAAAGCCTTTTGAAATGCAAGGTCGGAGGTTCAAGCTGCTCCTCAGAAACCCTATACAGGGTCGCTATGGGTCCGAATCTACTCGCAGCACTTAACAACAACAACAATTGTACTTAAACTTCATAAGATTTTGCTGAGAAATTCTAGTAGTTAAATTTCTTATGCTATTACAAAAAAGATAAGGTTTGCAACTGAGTCCTTACTACATATATCTGTGCAATTAACACTGTATGATTCAATACCAGGAGTTATAAGCTTCTCAAGCAAAATGCTTAACAGACAAAACTATCTTGTGTCCAAGAAACCTCAGAGGGTTTCCACTTATTCACAATGATCAAAATTCTGAGCATGCAAGATATTGGTGAGGGGCTGGGGGGATAAATGAAGCAATTTTCCAATTAAAAATAATTTAACAGTTCTTTAAGAAGACAGAGTGTTTGCATACATACTGACTCCAATAATATTCACAATGTTCCTTCCAAAATTCACCGTTTTCTTCAAAAAAATTAAATTACCTAACACATTTATCATGTATTTTGGAAGTGTCTCACATCTAACAAAGAACATTACCTTGCTTCTTAAAGAGTCCTAGACTCAAATTCACAAAGTGTAAGCACACTCAGCCAACGCTTCCTCTCATCCAAACTTCTCCGGAGGAATGGCACATCCTGTATTTGCCATGCTCACAGACCAATCACTACTCTTCTAGATGCCTCTACCAACGGACTTTAAAACCATTTTCACCAATTGCAACAGGATTCATGGGTGGGACTTCCGCTATCATTTTAGGTTCAACAACTACCATCTCATCATATAGCCTAGAGGCAATCATGAGGAGTGAAAATTTCAAACTTTGAACGCAACCAGTTTCAAGCAGAAATAAGAGAATGACAAACAAGTTGGGAGACAGGGTGGCAACAGTTAAAAAAAATCACATCAGCTTCCCCACCAAAACAACAGAATTTTAATACAAAAAAAAAACTGAAAAAAGCAAGAGATACAAAGTGATGTCGTGAGATTTATTTATTTATATATTATCTGAACAGTCACTCCAGGTTCCTAAAGTTCTCCCTTGGCCCAGTTTCATCCAAGAAGCCATCTGCCAACACAGTCGAATGGCTGATAATTTTAAGATGTGATAACGATCACAATCGAAGGTCACTGAATACTTAACTATGCACAAGAAAAATTAATCCTGTCATTTCAGGCCTATAGTTCATGGTCTAAAAACTTCTCCAGATTCACCCTGATTTGGATGGAAGTACTTGCACAAGAGATACACAAAACTGAAGTGTTTTTAAAGGCCCCTTTCACACACTGTAAGGCACAGAACTGACAAGAAAGATTCCATCATGTCAAATTTTACATTTCGTTGAAATCTAACACAGTATCATGGGCAATTTCTCTAGACATTTTCTCTTAAAAGATGCACCACCAAGTATTGCGTTTGAAGAACTCATTAACTTTCTCTAAGTTTTACTGTCTACCACCCACTGAGGAAAGAGGCAGCAGCGCGCCAGCATTTCGATTCAACTTCTCACCACTGGTCTTGGGCCGCCACCCTTACTATTGCAATTTCTTCTACTTGCTTCAGTAATTAACATGTTGCTGGAGAAAATCGGCTAAATTCTTCAGTATTTGGTTAGAGTTAATTCTTGATGATGACACTGCAATCTGCAAGTTCCGATCTAGAACTACTTAAGAATCCTCAAGTGTTCTACAAACATCTGCAGATAGCAAAACGGCCGACTAAACACCGAGGAGCAGAAGTCTAGCATCTTGACAACAACGAGGTTAAACTTGGAAGGTGCTAGCCCTGAATTTACACAACATTACAAAGTCAGCAGGCCAAGGGCGCCCAGGGTGCTAGAAAATTACAAGGGGGCGTTCATCCATCTTGGGGCCCAGCGCTGCATTCCAACTCCAGGTCTAGTCGAGCCCAGGCCTAGGAAAACTTTTCGTCTGAAAGCTGCGGGCCCCACCTCCAACAGTTGAAAAAGGAGAATGACTTACTCGCCGGGCTTTTCCCCGCCCCCAGCGCGGCCGAAGAAAGCCCGGCGACATTTTGAGCGCCTGGGCAGGGCCCCGCGGGTGGCGGGCAGGACCGCGAGAGCTGCAGACAGGGCCGTCCTTACCTTGATGTGGAAGCGGATGAGGGCCAGGCGGATGCAGTGGGCCATGCAGACCGGCGGCAGAAACCAGACCTTGGGCGGCGGCGTGCCCTTGTTCTGGACATGGCTGACAATCTGCTGCGCGGTCTGGCGCTCGTTGCCCTGCCGCTTAACCCACTCGTGCAGCCGGGCCTTCTCCAGGGCGCCGTTGAAAAAGACGAAGAGTTCAATGTTGCCGTTGAAGCACGCCTTGGCCAGTGCCGCCAGGTAGCCGAGCATGTGGTTCCACTGGCCGCCGCTCACCCAGTCCGTGTAGAAGCCGCCGTAGAGGCGGTGCAGGCAGTTGTCGGCGTCGATGAGGAGGCGCAGCGGCGTCTGCGGGGGCCGCTGCCGGCCGCCGCCCACCAGGCTGCCCCGAGCCAGTTTCTGCAGCTCCACAGGGACCACAGCGCTCGGGCAGTGTTTCTCTATGTAGTCCTGGAAGCCTTGCACTCCCATGGCGGCGGCGGCGGCGGCAAGCGGGAAGGCCGGCGGCGGCGGCAGCAGGCCCGTAGCGCTCTGCTCTCCTCGGCTGGGCAGCGGGGGTGGCGGGGGCGGGAGCCTGAGGGCGGAGGGCGCGGGGCGGCGGCTGGCTGAGGGCGAGGAGCGGCGCTCTAGGAGGGACTTGTGCGAGTCGGGGGCACGCTCATGGCTGCTGCGGCGGCCGCCATGTGCTGCTGCCTCACAGGGCCATGGCTGGGGAGGGATCTGCCGCTGCCGCCGCCGCCGCTGCCGCCGCCGCTCCGAAACTGAGGCTGTAGCTCGGCGCGCAGGCGGGGCGCGGGCGGGCGGGCGCGCGCGGAGGGCGGGCCAGGATCGCTGACGTACAGCCGCTCCACCGATGCACGGGAAGGACGCCCCGCAGCCGGCGGAAGAGGCGGTTCACGTTTGACGACTAGATTGGGGCCGCCGCCTGCTCCAGCAGTCCAGCCCGCCGCTGCCGGGGCCGCCAGCGCGGGCGGGAAAAAGACCGAGACGGCTCGCGGGCGCCTCCCTGACTGCCTGCTTGCCAAGGCTGTTGGCGCCCGCGGCGTCACCGAGGCCTGAAGGAGCATGCGCCGTGATAGGAGGGTTTGAGCGTGGTGGCGAAGGGCTAGGGTCAAGGGTGAAGGGGAAGACAGTGCTCTCAGGAAAGCGGGCTCCAGTCCTGGGCGGGTGTTCGCGCGACTCAGCCCTCCAACTGAGATCTCCGATTGAGAAAACGTGCCATTCGGCCTCCGCGGATCACGCCAAGGTGGTGGAGAAAGAAAGTATCTCCCCGGCGGAGTTGCCGGCATGGCTCTGCCTTCGAACCAAAGGTCAGCAGTTCAAATCCACCAGCTGCTCCTGGGAAACCCTGTACAGGGTCCCTGTGAGTCAGAATTCACTTGCAGGCAATTAACAAGAACTTCCATGAAAGCTGATTGTAGCTTCAAGCAAAATGACAAGCTTTGACAGCTGCAATCTTTTCTCTGTTATGATGCTATTTATTGGTCCAATTGTGAGGATTTTCATTTTCTTTACATTGAGGTGCAATCCATACTGAAGGCTTTAGTCTTTGATCTTCATCAGTAAGTACTTCGAGTCCTCTTCACTTCCAGCAAGCAAAGTTGTGTCATCTACTTATCACAGATGTTAATGAGTCTTCCTCCAAACTTGATGCCATGTTCTTCATACATCCAGTTTCTTGCATTATTTGCTCAACATGCAGATTGAATAACTATGGTGAAAGATTACAACCCAGGTGCACACCTTTCCTGATTTTGAACCATTCTGTATCCCCTTGTTCTGTTTTAAAGACTGCTTCTTGGTCTGTGTACAGGTTCCTCATGAAAACAATAAAGTATTCTGGAATTCCCATTCTTTGCAATGCTGTCCAGATTGTTACGATCTACACAGTCCAATGCCTTTGTATAGCCAATAAAGCACAAGTAATCGTCTTTCTAAGAAGTCCTGGTTGCTTAGTGGGTTACAAGTTCAGCTACTAACCACAGGTCAGCAGTTCACATCTACCACCTGTTCCACGGAAGAAAGATGAGGTTGTGGGCTTCTCTAAAGATTTTCAATCTTGGAAACCCTATACAGGGTCAGTGAGTCAGAACTGACTCCACAGCACACAACCACCACCACCAGTCATCTTTCTGGTATTCTCTGCTTTCAGCTAAGATCCATCTGATGTCAGCGTGATATTTGTATTTCCACATCCTCTTCTGAATTCAATTTCTGGCAACTCCCTGTCAATCTACTGCTGCAACCCTTTCTGAATTCTCTTCAGGAAAATTTTACTTGCATGTGTTCAGTGATTTCCTCATTCTATTGGGTCACCTTTCTTTGGAATGGGCACAAATGTGAATCTCTTCCAATCAGTTGGCTAAGTAGCCACCTTCCAAATTTCTTGGCATAGATGAGAGAATGCTGCATCAATTTGTTAAAACGTTTCAATTTGTATTCCATCAATTCCTGAGTGTTGTTTTTCACCAATGCCTCCAGAGCAGTGTGGACTTTTTACATCAATACCATTGGTTCTTAAACATACGGTTGAGTTGGACATCAATTCTTTTTCATACAGTAACAGTGTGTAACACCATTTAATGCTTCTTTTGTCATTTAATATTTTGCCCATAAAATCCTTCAATATTGCAACCCTATGCTTTCATTTTTTTCTTCAGTTCTTTCAGCTTGAGAAATGCTAAGAGTGTTCTTCCCTATTGTTTTGGCACATTTCACTATAATACTTTGTCTTTTTGAGCTGCCCTTTGAAATTTTTATTCTAATCTTTGTATTGGTGACTTCCATATAATACAGCTTTATTGCAAGAAATAGCTTTAGACCCTGGTTTATCATTATGTTTTCATTACTAACAAATTGTTTAGCTCAGATAACTACAATGGCAGACATTATAATGCCTAAAAATACTAGTGGCCTTAAATGTCAAATAATCACAGAAGAGACTTGATAGAATTATAGGTCTATTACAACATGAAATGCCTCCTTACTTCCTTTTTAGTTCCAACTGTGAATTGGCCCATCTTTTATGGAAGCTTTCCTGAGACTTGTAGAGCTTCTCTTAAGGAGAATTATTTAAATCCTGTAATGCTTAAGAGTTGGGCTGCTAACCTCAAGGTCAGCAGTTCAAAACTACCAGCCTTTCCACGGGAGAAAGATAAGACTTTCTGCTCCTGTAAAGATTTACAGCCTAGGAAACTCTATGGAAGGTTGCTATGAGTCAGAACGTACTCCATAGCACACCACCACAACCACCACCACTGCCATTGTTTTTGTAGCTTCTGGATAGAGATCTTTACATGTCTTCTATTCCAAAGTTCTACAGTAATTGCTTTTAAAAAGTTTAATACTGTATTATGCTTTAATAATACTTTTTTAAAAAAGTATTATTGAAGCATTCAGATACCACAAACTCTTAAGAGTTATAGTATGTTTACTTACTTCCAGTCTTCCCTTCTGCTTTTTTTCTAGAGAAATCTAGAAACAGGATGCAGCTAATACTGTTGAGATTCAAAGAGCAGATATTCAATGAAGTAATTTACATCCAATGACAGCCCATGCAGACTGAAAGAAGTCCCCATTAATATCAAAACATGTGTTGAAAAAAGTACAACAGGAATGCTCCTTAGAAACTAAGATGACCAGACTTCATCTTTCATACTTGGGACATATTATCAGGAGGGACCAGTCCCTGGAGAAGGACATCATGCTTGGTAAAGTGGAGGATCAGTGCAAAAGAAGAATATCCCCAACAAGATGGATTGGCAGTGGCAGAAGCAATGGGCTCAAGCATAGCAGCAATTGTGAGGATGGCATAGGACTGGGTGGTGTTTTGTTTTGTTGTACATAGAGACGCTGGATCAAAAATGACTCGACAGCACTAACAACAAAAATCGAAGATGAGTTGAATTTTTTATTTCTTATAATTTCATCTCAGTGAAGGATTTGTTTTTGTTTTATTCATTTGGTGGGAGGAGGTTAGTTAGGAGTTAGTGTTAGAACTGTGACTGTGATCTAGGTTAAGCCTAGAGTTTCTGAGGAGTGGCTGGTGGATTTGAACCACCAACCTTGTGGTTCAAACCAACATTGCAGTCAAGTGCTTATCCTATGGTGCCATATCAGGACTCCTCGACTTCATTTAGTGTTAGGGTTATGGTTAGGACTATATCACATCAAGTAAAATTTTGCTAAAGATAAGGCAAAACGGCTGTAACAGTACATTGTCAGGGATCTGCCAGAGGTTCAAGCCTGATTCAGACAAGGATGTGGAATGAGGGATCTCATTGTTGACGTCAGATGGATCTTGGCTGAAAGCAGAGAATACCAGAAAGATGTTTACCTGTGCTTTATTGACTATGCAAAGGCTTTTAACTGTGGATCATGACAAGCTGTGGACAACATTGCCGAGAATGAGTATTCAAGAACACTTAGTTGTGCTCATGAGGAACCTGTACATAGACCAAGAGGCCGTCATTCAAACAGAACAAGGGAACACTGAATGGATTAAAATCATGAAAAGTGTGTGCCAGGCTTGTGTTCTATCACCATACTTACTCAATCTGTATGCTAAGCAAGTATCTGAGAAGCTGGATTATATGAAGAAGAATATGGCATCAGATTTGGAGGAAGACTCATTAACAACCTGTGATATGTAGATGATACAGTCTTGCTTGCTGAAAGCCATGAGGACTTAAACTACTGACGAAGATCACAGCCTTCGATTTGGGTTGCACCTCAATGTAAAGTAGGCAAAAATCCTCACCACTGGACCAGTAAATAACATCATGATAAATGGAGAAAAGATTAAAGTTGTTAATCACTTCATTTTGCTTAGATCAACCATCTACACTCATGGAAGCATCAGTCAAGAAATCAAACGACAGATTACATTATGTTAGTCTGCTGCACAAGACCTCTCTAAAGTGTTCAAGAGCAAAGATATCAGTTTGAAAACTAAGTGCACCTAACCAAAGCCATGGTATTTTCAGTTGCCTCATATGCATGTGAAAGTTGGACAGTGAATAAGGAAGACCACAGAAGAATTAATCATTTGAGTTATGGTGTTGGAGAAGAATATTAAAGGTACCACAGACTACCAGAAGAACATACAAATCTATGTTGGAAGAAGTACAACTAGAATGCTCCTTAGAAGCCAAGATGGCCAATCTTCATCTCGTACTTTGGACATATCAATAGGGACCAACCCCTGGAGAAGACCATCATGCTTGGTAAAGTGGAGGGGCAGTGAAAAAAAGGGAGACTCCAAGGAGGTTGATTGGCACAGTGGCAGTAGCAGTGGACGCATGCGTAGCAGTAGTTGTGAGGATGGCACAGAACCAGGCAGGTTATACATGGGGTTGCTGTAGTTTGCAAGTGTCTCAATAGCACCTAACAAAAGACAAATACTGTGAAAAATAAATTTCTGTTTGTTCAAGAAATTTCACATGTAGTATTAATATTATAGCAGCACTCGTTGGTCAGTTTGTTATACTGTGATGGCTTATGTGGTGCTGTGATGCTTAAAGTTACAGACTGGTATTTTAAATACTAGCAGGGCTATCCATGATGGACAGTTTTCAGTGGAGCTTTTAGGCTAAAACAGACTACGAAGAAGGAGAAGCAAACCACTGCTGAATGGTTAACCACTGAAAATCTTATGAATAGCAGTGGGACATCTTCAGAACAATTGTGGGAATGGTGCAGGACAGGGCAGTGTTTCATTCTGTTGTACAAAGATCAGTATGAGTCAGAATCCATTCAACAGTACCTAACAACAGCAGCAACAAGTACAGATAACTTCAAATGTAAGAATCAGCACAAAACCAATTCCTGTAAGGCAGAGATCAAGTATATCCCAGATTTTCATTCTCCAAACTGCTATATTACTCCATCTTTGATGCCAGCTAATCTCCCTCCCCTCAGCAATCTTCCCTTCCGCATCTGGCTCAGCAATTTGCTGCAACATCTCACAGAACTCATAGATTGTACTTACAGTTATGTGGTTTATTAGGGAGCAGGGTGTAACTTGGGATCAGTAAGCATACAGGCATAGTTTCCCTTCTTTAATGCAAAATAGCTCTGATAGCTCTCTCAGCTCTTCTCAACTGTACAATCCCCCTCTCAGTCCTCTGAGGATAGACTCCTCTTGGCCCCTCCATTTGTCACCACTGTTTTTGTGGATGGGCCCTTCCCGGGCTCTTACTGTCTTCGGTATTAACAGCCCTTGACAGTGTTACAGCTCATTTAGGAGGTGCCTTGGCTTCACTCTGACTCTGTCTTCTTCTCTCTTCTTTCTTTTGTTTTTTCCAGCTGCTTCTCTTCCTGCTTCTTTCTGCCTCTGTGTGGATACTGACTACTTAAACTCACAAGCTTCCTTGTCAGTTTCTAAGCATGGCATTTGCACCAAAGCCACAAATTGACCAATCACCTCTCAGATCACAGATACTTCTTTAGCATAGTAGGCTACAACTCACCTCATTTTTATAGTCTATTGACCAGTTCCTGCAAGGTACACACCAATCAGAGGGCTCACAGCCAGGCAGACTGTATCAAACTGTCTTTGCTTACAGTTTTCTAATGAAATATCATCTTACCTGGAAAAAGTAACAACCCTCTGGGGTAGAAATGAGGGCAAAGGTAGCTAGCTCCTTAGGGCTCAGGGGGGAAATCTCTGAAGATATTTTTCCAAAGAACCAAGGTCAAAGGCCATATAAAGGACTCATTTTTGCACAATAAGACAGAATTTGGTACCAGAGAGTGGTGTGCTGATTTTACAAATACCTAAAATGTGGAAGTGTATTTGGAATTAAGTAATGGATAGAGAGTGTAAGATACTTTTTCATTGAATTTTGTATATATGTTTGGCTTTTTATGTGAATTAGATAAAGGTTTACAGAGCAGATCAGTTTTCCATCAGATTACAGTCCCCTCAATGTAGCCTCACTTACCCCACTTCCTCCTTGTGTTTCCAGTGTCAATTCCTTCTTCTTTCCTGACCCTTCTGATCTTTTTCCTTGGATAAATTCTGCCCTTGGTTGATCTGAAATGACTGATTATCCTAAGGGGCGCATCCTCACTTCTTGTTAAGTGCTGTCTAGTGGATTCTGACTCATAGCGACCCTGTATAGGGTTTACAAGGAGTAGCTGGTGAGAGCTTAAAAGGAAGTGAGAAGAGTCATAGAGAAAGTATTGTTTTGAGAATACATAGAGAGCTGTCAGCAGTGTTGTTAGAAATATTGACATTATATGTGTTTCTGATGAGGCTATAAAAGGAAATAATGAACATGTGATTGGACAATGAAGGAAAAGCGATGTTTATTTCTGCAGTAGCTTAGAACTCATCTGAATTATGTTCAGATGTTCAGTGCATGGTAGAACTTATAAGTGATAAACCTGGATGTTTGACTGAGGAGCTATCTAAGCAAGGTCTTAAAGGGGTTGTGTGGTTTCTTCTTGCTGCTTATAGTAAAATGTAAGAGGAAAAAGGTGGACTTTAAAATGGACTGTGCAAGATGAAAATAGACTAAAGTTTTGGAGAATTCTGTGTACAAAGAAAGGACATGTGCCCTAGAATTGTCATCTAAGGATGTGATTACACAACCTTTGCTTAAGGAAACTAAGCCTGTGATTGACGGATCTAACCAATTAGCACAACAGAAACCTGTCAACTTAGAATGAGAGGGATAGAAACAAAATGAAAGAAATGAAAGCTTTCTGCTTGTTAGAATTTTACGTACAGGAAGAGGGCCAAAGGAGCTCTGTTGTTGTCCTCCATGAAAAGAACCATTCCTGGGGCACCTGTGACATCTTCAGAACTCTTAGAAAGAACATGGAAACCAGACTGCCTTAGTTTCAAAGGATGAAGCCACAACTGTTTGAAAACAATCAGCTCTCCACCTACTCAGTTCCAAAATGCAGGGCTACCATTCAGATATGCCAAGAGAGTGGGACCACCACCTACAGCTGAAGGGGTGGGGCTGCTGTACCCAAGAAGCAGGAGAACACAGCCTGTTAGTGCCATTGGGACTACTCAGATGGATTAGGAGAATGTGAACACCCAAAGCCAAGGGAACAGAACTGTCACTTGATTGATATATTTTTAAATAAAATTTAATTTACTAAAACAACAACAAAAAATTTAATTCAATCATGAAGATTCCATCAGCACTACTTAAGGTGGTGGTTGTTGTTGCTGTTGTTAAGTGCCGTCGAGTCGGTTCCGACTCATAGTGACCCTGTACAGGGTTTCAAGGCTGTAAATCTTTACAGGAACAGAAAGTCTCATCTTTCTCCCGTGGGGCAGCTGGTAGTTTCGAACTGCTGACTTTGCGGTTCGAACCACTACACTACCAGAGCTCCTTACTAGTTAAGGTAAGGCTATAAAATTCTTTTTATGTCAGTTAGAGAGAATAGATGCCAAAGTGAGTATTCTCTTTCAAAGCAGTTCATGTGAAAGTTTGTCCATTTATTCCACAGGTGCTACCATTGCCTACCCTGCTTGAAATGCCTCTTTGAGACTTGCCAGTAGAAGCTGTGGCACTCATTTGAAAGTTTTTCATGAAAATAGCTCTCCTTTCTCTAGTATAGATATTTATGAATAACCCAGTATCAGTTGGACATAAATGTTATGTGACAAATGAGAAAGAAAATAGAACCTATACCAAGGGTAGTGTTTGTTGTTTTCACCCAGGTAGTCTCATGCATTCTCAACCTTGTGGAATGGCCAATGGACCTGTTGTAGTGATAGGACACTTGCATTATACTTCCTGTCCCTTGTGAAAGGAACATTTGATCTTCACATCTTTCTTTCTGCCTTTTAATGGCATCTTAAGACCCAAGAAATGCATCCACAAGAGAATTCTGAAACCAGAACCAGAATCTAAGGAGTGATGGGTATAGAATTCTCCCTGACATGTTCAAAGCAGGATGAATAAAAGGTACAAATCTGAATGCTAGGGCAATATCTTGTACATAATGTCCCTGAATAATTTGACCCTAATTTCCTATTTAGTCTTAAGAATGAGGAATGGCACTGGTGGTTTTGTTTTATTGTGGTACTTTGTTGTTAACACAAAAGTTCCTGAAAATCTGAAGAAAAGTAATTTATAATTCAGTTGTTTGGAATATGAGATGCATTTTGTCATGGGCTCAAGAATTTTGAGTGCTGATCAGTTTTCCATTTAACTCATGACACTTTTCTGACACAATAGTAGAACCTGAAGACCATGTGAAATGCTTCTCAACTGCTGACATGGTGGTGCAATGTGATCAGTTACTAATTTATCATTTATGACCAAGTTCCAAAGTTTGCAAACAATTTAAGCATTTACTGCTATTATAATAGTTACTGGAGAAGAGCCCTGGTGTCACAGTGGTTAAGCACTCAGCTGCTGACTAAAACATCAGCAGTTTGATGTAGCAGTTTGCTTCTTGAAATTTTTATAGCCTTGGAAACTGTATAGGGCAGTTCTACTCTGTCATAGGGTTACTATGCGTCAGAATCTACTGTGCAACTATGGATTTGAGTATAATAGTTACTTTTCATCATTTACATTCCAAAATGGGAACTGGGTGAAAAATTTGACCCTGGGTAAACTAAGAGAATATCTCACTGCTTTGACCATCATTCATTTTTTTTGGCGTCATTGTAAAGGGAAATAGTAGAAACCTGATTCAGAACACCCGTAAGGGAGGTGGCAAGGGTAGAACTGAGAGGATGTTGACTGATTATCTAGTTGTAGTAAGAAGAAACATGGAGAGGAAGGGGTCTTGGGTCGCTAAGAAGTGTTGGAAAAGCTTCTGGAGTTTTGGAATGTAAATGAGGAAAAGTGACTATCCCCCAATTGGTGGAGTGGGAACCTAGACAGTCCTTGGCAGACATCAGACAGATTGAGAACCAGAGTTTCCAACTGTTGTAGATAGGGAGGGGGCAATTACAGCTATCGGTAGAGAACAGTAACTCTATGACTGAGATGGTATTCACCTGGTTATATAAAATGTCCGTCAGCCAAGCATTTGAAAACTCATTCTCTTGAAGAGTGCCAGAAGTGTGAATTTATAGAAAGTTGCTAATACTGGCCCATTGACTGACACATTAAAACTAAATGTATTCCTGTTTTAAAAATTATGGTTGAAAGCGAAAAATGAACATAACATCTTTGAAGAGAACAAAACATAAGGCACCCCCTATTACAGATTAAAAGGAAAAAAAAAAAAAAAAACAAGAGAAGAAATGGAGACTAGAGATACGAGGGTGCACTTCCAGGTAATTTAAGTTGATAATTAACAGATTACAGCATGGTGGTAGATAAACGTTAAAGGTGCAAATCCCAAACCTTGAGTAATTTGTTCTCTTCCATAAGCACGGAGTCCAACCTTAGCCCCAGGGTACAATTTTCCTAATATATTGCTACTGATTACAGAGCTAGCTGTGGATGTCTTTGTCACTTGAAAAAATTGAGAACTCACCTTTTATTTTTATTACTGGTGAATAAAAGACTCAACTAAGTAGAGTATTAACTAAAGATACAATTCTGTAAAATAATTTGGAAGGAATCAAGTAAACAAAATAGACAATATTCTCCTATTTTGGGCTGTAGATGAATTAATCAAATGCAAATAGGTTGAAATAGCAAAAGAGCTTAAAATATGTATAATATTTCTGCCATTGTTACCCTGATTTTGGGTAGCGATTTCTGTGATAGATGGTATCATATCTCTGTAATACTATTGTTAATTTTTCATATTTTTCTCTGTTATGTGTAAAGTATTTTCATGAACTCAAAACATTTGTCCTATAGTTTAAATAAGTTGTTGAAAATAAGTGCCCATCTATTAATTGTCACATATATTGTGAACCCAAGAAGATAAAATGTTTTTTGAATTTTAAATACAAATGTTTGCTTTTACCTCAACATGTAAAAAGCTTATTTTTAATCAGTCACTGAATTTGAACCAGGGATGCAAATTATATAAAACATTTGTCAACCAAACATTTGTCAACCATTAATGTTACCAAAAAAAAAAAGAAAGGATTAGTTTTTGTTTCAAAAACAGAACACATAGTTAACCAGGTAAAATGTTATTGTTAGATACTTTCAAGTTGGTTCCAACTCATAGCAACCCTGTGCAGCCCAGCAAATTGAGAATGAAACACTGTCAGATCCTGTGTCATCCTAACAATTGCTATGCCTCAGTCCATTTTTGCTGCTACTATGTCAATCCATTGGAGGTCTTCCTCTTTTTCTCTGATCCTCCATATGTCCCAGGATAATGGTCTTCTCCAGTGATTTCTCCCTCCTGACAACATGTACAAAGTATGAGAGATGAAGTCTTGCCGTCCTTGCTTCTAAGGAACATTCTGGCTATGTAAAAGTTGGACAGTGAATAAGGAAGACGGTAGAAGAACTGATGCATTTGAGCTATGGTGTTGGAGGAGAATATTGAAAGTACCATGGACTGCCAAAAGAACCAACAGATCTGTGTTGGAAGAAGTACAGCCAGTGCGCTCCTTGGAAGCCAGGATGGCCAGAATTCCTAGATGGTCAGACTTTGTCTCTTATATTTCTGACTTATTGTCAGGAGGGACCAGTCCCTGAAGAAGGATATCATGTTTGGTAAAGTGGAGTGTCAGAGAAAAAGAGAAACACTCCCAACTAGATGGGTTGGCACAGTGGCAGCAGCAGTGGACTCAAATGTAGCAACAACTTTGAGATTGGTGCAGGCCTGGACAGTGTTTCTTTCTGTTGTGCATAGGGTGGCTTTGAGTCGGTACCAACTTGATGGCACCTAACAACAACAACTTATTCCAAGACAGATTGCTTGTTCTGACAGTACATGGCACTTTCAATATTCTTCTCCAACATTGTAATTCAAGTCCATCTATTTTTTTCTACAGTCTTCCTTATTCATTGTCGATATTTCACATGCATATGAGGCTATTGAAAACACCATGGCTTGCGTCAGGAGCATGTTAGTCCTCAGGTAACATCTTTGCTCTTTAACACTTTAAACATGTCTTTTGCAGCAGATTTGCTTAATGCAATAATGTCTTTTGACTCCTTGACTGCTGCTTCCATGAACTTTAATTGTTAATCCAAGCAAAATGAAGTAATTGACAACTTCAGTCTTTACTCCATTTATCATATTATTTATTGATCCACTCATGAGGATTTTCGTTTTCTTTACATTGAGGTGCAATTCATACTGAAGGCTGTGGTCTTTGATCTTTATCAGTATTTCAATATTCTGTTTTAGCTAGCAAGGTGTGTCAACTACATATCGCAAGTTGTTAATGAGTCTTCCTCCAACATAATCATATACTCAGACTTCTAGATTATTTGCTCAAGATACAGATTAATAAGTACATTGGAAGAATACAACCTTGGCACATACCTTTACTGGTTTTAAACCATTCAAAGTCCCCTTATTCTGTTCAAATGACTGCCTCTTGATTTATGTATAGGCTCCTCATAAGCACACTTAAGTGTTCTGGAATTCCCATTCGTGTCAATGTTACATGTAGTTGGATATGATCCACACAGTTGAATGTCTTTGTGTAGTCAATAAAGCACAAGTAAACATCTTTCTGGTATCCTCTGATTTCAGTGAATATCCATCTGACTTCAGCAATGAAATCTCTAAATCTACATCCTTTTCTGAATCCAGCGTAAATTTCTGGCTTCTCTCTTTCAATGTACTGCTGCAACCATTTCTGAATTATCTTCAGCAAAATTTTACTTACATGTGATTTAATGATATTGTTTGCTGATATCTACATTGCATTGGAGCAACTTTTTTTTTTTTTTTTTTGGAAAGGGCACAAATATGAATCTCTTCCAATAAATTGGCCAGGTAGCACTCTTGCAAATTTCTTGGCATAGATGAGTGAGCACCTCCAGCGCTACATTAGTTTTCTGAAAGTTCTCCGTTTGTATTCCATCATTTCCTGGATGGGCTTTGTTTTTTGCCAGTGCTTTCAGTGCAGCTTTACTTCTTCATTCAGTGCCATCTGTTCTTGATCAAATAGTACCTCTTGAAATGATTGAACATTGACTGATTCTTTCTGGTACAATGATTCTGTCGATTCCTTTTTTTGATGTTTCCAGCATCATTCAATATTTTTCCCATAGAATTCTTTAATATTGCCACCCAAGGATTGAATTCTTTTTTCAATTCTCTTACCTTGAGAAATGCTGAGTGTGTTCTTTCCTTCTGATTTTCTAACTTCAGTTGTCTGCACATTTCAGTACTCTTTTTCTTCTCGTGCTGCCTTTTGAAATTTCTGTTCATCTGTTTTCCATTTTCAGTTTTTCCAATAACTTTAGCTTCTCTACATTCAAGGGCAAGTTTCAGAGTCTTTCTCTTCTGACATCCATTTTTGGCTTTTCTTTCATGTCTTTTTAATGACCTTTCACTGTCTTCACACATAATGTTCTTGATGCAATTCCACAACTCTTCTGGTCTTGGGTCCCTAGTATCTAGTGCATCAAATCTGTTCTTGAGATGGTCTCTAAATTCAGGTGAGATATATTCAAGGTCATATTTTGGCTCTTATAGATTTGTTTTACTTTTCTTCAGCTTCTGCCTGAACTTGCATATAGTCTGTTCCACAGTCGGCCCCTGGACTTATTTTGACTTATGTACATCTCTTCCCACAGATGTAGTCAGTTTGATTCCTCTGTATCTCATCTGGTGAGGTCCACACATAGGTTGTTTTAGGTACTGTTGAGTTGTTTCCAACTCATAACGACCCTATGCACAACAGAATGAAACACTGCCCAGTCCTGTGTCAACCTCACATTTGTTCATGTTTGAGCCCATTGCTGCTGCTGCTGTGCCAATCCATCTTCTTGAAAGTCTTCTACTTTTTCTCTGATCCTCCACTTTACCAAGCATCATATCCTTATCCAGGGACTGGTCCCTCCTGATAATATGTCCAAAGTATGAGAAACGAAGTCTGGCCACCCTGGCTTCTAAGGAACATTCTGGCTCTATTTCTCCTAACACAGATTTGTTTTTTCTTCTGACAGTCCATGTTGCTTTTAATATTCTCTAACACCATAACTCAAATGCATCAATTCTTATATCATCTTCTTTATTGTCCAACTTTTACATGCATATGATGCAATTGAAAATACCATGGCTTGGGTCAGGTGCACCATAGTCCTCAAATTGATGTCTTTGCTCTTGAACATGTTAAAAAGATCTTGTGCTACAGATTTTCCTAATTTGATTTATTGACTGCTTCCATAGCTCTGGATTGTTAATAAAAGCAAAATGAAGTTATTGGCAACTTATTTCTATTTATCATGATATTAATTGGTCCAGTTGTGAAAATTTTTGTTTTCTTTACATTGAGGTGCAACACATATTGAAGGCTGTGGTCTTTGATTTTCATCAGCAAGTGTTTTAAGTCTTCTTGACTTTCAGCAAGCAAGATTGTATCATTTGCACATCACAGGTTGTTAATGAGTCTTCCTCCAATCCTGATGCAGCATTCTTCATATAATCCAGCTTCTTGACTTATTTGCTAAGCATACAGATTCAGTAAGTATGGTGAAAGAATACAATGCTGGCATACACCTTTCCTGATTTTAAACTTTTCAGTGTTTGTAGTTGTTAAGTGCAGTCAAGTCCTTTCTGGATCATAGCAACCCTGTATAGGGTTTTCAAGGAGTGGCTGGTGGGTTTGAACTGCCAGCCTTGTGGCTAGCACTCAATGCTTATCCTACACCATCACACTAGGACTCCTATTCAATGTATATAGTTGTTGTTAAGTGCTGTCAGATTGGTTCTGACACATAATAACTCTACATATAGGGTTTCTGAGGAGCAGCTGATGAGTTTGAACTGCCGCCTCACCAGGATTCCATTCAGTATATAGTCACATTTTTCACAGTACTGGATATTGCATAATAGAATTTTATAAGAGCAATGACTTTTTCATTGCAAATACCATTTTTCAACAGCATAAAACAAGGTGACTATGTTGCTGAAAAAAGGAATTCTGGTAATGTAGTGGTTATGAGTTGGGCTGCTGATCTCATGGTCAGCAGTTCAAAACTACCAACAGTTCCGTAGGTGAAAAATGAGGCTTTCTGCTCCCATAAAGACTTACAGCCTCAGAAAGCCTATACAGAGTAGCTATGGGTCATAAACAACTAACTAACCATTGTTGTTGAAAACAGGTTTCTATCACAAAAATCATATTTTAAAACTATGGATCCTTCCTCTTCGTTTCCAACTTTCACATTCCAGTCACCAGTAATTATCATTGTATCTTGATTGCGTATTTAATCAATTTCAGACTGAAGAAGTTAGTAGAACTCTTCAATTTCATTATCACTGACTTTAGCGTGATTGGTAAATTTGAATACTAGTGGTATTCCTTGTAGACATGGGGATATTATCACAGACATCCTTATGCTTCAAGAGAGACCTTGAAATACTCCTTTTGACAATGAATGTGATTTCCATTTCTCATAAGATTGTCATTCCCAGCATAGTAAACCATATAATTGTCTGATTCAAAAATGGCCAGTACCAGTCCTTTTTAGCTCACTAATGCTTAGGATATGGATCTTTATGCATTCCATTTCATTTTTGACAACTTCCAATTTTTCTAGATGTTAACTTCCTACTTTCTATGTTCCAGTTATTAATGGATCTTTGCAGCTGTTTCTTCTCATTTTGAGTTATGCTCCATCACCAAATGAAGGTCCAGAAAGCTTTGCACCATACGTGCCATTATAGTCAACTTTATTTTGAGGAGACAGCTCTCTCCCAGTAATATTTTGGATGCCTTTCTAACCTGAGAGAACCTCTTCTGGCCAATTCTGCTCCTGTCTGTAAGATTTTCAGGGGCTAACCATTCATAAGTGGTCCCCCTTTTCTTCTCCTAACCTGTCTTTGTCTAGAAGCTCAGTTGAAGCGTGTTAATCATGGGTGACCCTGCTAATATTTAAAATACCAGTGGCATAACTTCCAGACTCACAGCAGCACACAAGCCATTATAGTATGACCAACTGGCAGACAAGTGGTGGAAACAGGAAAAATAATCATAAATAGATTTTATGTCTTATGGTTAGAAGGAAAACTTTAATCTTTCAAAAAGTAAAATAAATAGTTCAAGGTCTCAAGTCATAGTATTGAAAATCATACTTAGAAAGTCCAACATTTATTGGACTTTACTTAGTGGTTGTTACATTGTTAAGTACCGTCGAGTCCGTTCTGACTCACAGCAACCCTGTATAGGGTTTCTGAGGAGCAGCTGGTATATTTGAACTACTGACTTGTGGTTTGCAGTCCAGTGCTGATACTGGAGCGCCACATTAGAAGTCCTTACTTTGTGTTCGTGGTGGTTGTTGTTAAGTGCCTCTGAGTCCGTTCCAACTCATAGTGACCCAGCATAGGGTTTCCAAGGAACAGCTGGTGAGCTTGAACCATCAATCTTGTGGTTCAAGCCAACCTTGCTGTCCTGCACTTATATGACAACACCACACCAGAACTCCTATTTTGTGGTGGTGGTAGTGGTGTCATGGAGTCTATTCCAACTCATTGTGACGCTACATAGGGTTTACAAGGCTGTAAATATTTATGAAAGCAGAAAGCCTCATCTTTCTCCCACAGGATGGCTGGTATTTTCAAACTGCTGACCTTGAGGTTAGCATCCCAACTCATAACCACTATACTGCCAGAGCTATTTTGTGGTAGGAACCCAAATTATCTCAGTTAATAATTATAGCAACCTTTGAGGTAAAGACTATTGTTATCTTCTTTTTACAGGTGGTGAAAACCTAAGTTCCAAAGGTTAAGTAGTTTTCCCAAGGGAATCAAATTAGGAAGAGACAGATTTAGGAGTGTGATTCCAGAACCTTAATACTCTATGTGCCTGAAGGTGAAAATAAATTTATAGAAAATCATGGTTACTGGCACTATTGTTTTTCTGTGCCATTGAGTCAATTCTGACTCATACTAGCTATATGCTGAAGTAAAAATGCCATGCAAAGTGTAATCTTTGCCAGCCATTACTCATCTGTCAGTTCATTGTACTGAGTCGACTTGTGTGTTGCTTTGAGGCTTGAAGCTGTGCCACTGGTATTTTAAATACCAGCAGGGTCACCCATGGTGGATAGGTTTCAGCAGAGCTTCCAGACTAAGAAAGATTACGAAGGAAAAGGCTGACCACTTTTGAATGGTTAGCAACTGAAAACCTAATGAACAGCAGCAGAGCAATGTCTAACTTGATGCCAGAAGATGAGGCTGTCAAGTTGGAAGACACTGAAATATAACTGGAAAAGAGTTGCCTCCTCAAAGTAGAGTGGCCTTCATGATGTGAACAGAACAAAGCTTTCAGGACCTTCATTTGCTAATTGGGCACAACTCAAAATGAAAAGAAACAGTTGCAAACATCCATTAGTAATTGGTATATGGTATGTACAAAGTATAAATCTAGGAAATATAGAAGTCATTAAAAATGAAATGGATGCATAAAGATCGATATTCTAGGCATTAGTGTACTAAAATGTACTGGTATTGCTGATTTTGAATCAATCTTATAGTTTACTATACCAGGAACAACAA
>NW_006408887.1:681382-682968 GCF_000296735.1 Chrysochloris asiatica | reverse complement strand
CACTTTCAATATTCTCCTCCAACACCACAACTCAAAAGCATAAATTCTTCTACAGCCTTCCTTATTCACTGTCCAGCTTTCACATGTATATGAGGTTATCAAAAATACCATGGCTTGGGTCAGGTGCACCTTAGTCCTCAAGCTGACATCTTTGCTCTTCAACACTTTGAAAAGTTATTGTGCAGCAGATTTTCCTAATGCAATACGTTGTTTGATTTCTTGATTGCTGATTCTGTGACTGTTGATAGCTGATCCAAGAAGAATGAAGTCCTTGACAACTTCAATCTTTTCTCCATTGATAAGAATGGTGTGTATTGGTCCATTTGTGAGGATTTTCATTTTCTTTACATTGAGATGTAATCCATACCAAAGGCTGTGCTCTTTGATCTTCATCAGTAAATGTTTTAAGTCCTTAATACCACTATTATTCAAATTTACTCACCAACCACTAAAGCCAGTGATGATGAAATTGAATTCTATTAACTTCTGCAGTCTGAAATGATAATTACTGGTGATTAGAATGTGAAAGTTTGAAAGTTGTAAACAAAGAGGAAGGATCAATAGATGGAAAATATGGCCTTAGTGATAGGAAGTATGCTGGAGATTGCATAATAAAATTTTGCAGGACTAGTGAGTTCTTCACTGCAAATACCTTTTTTCATAACATAAAAAGTGACAATAAACCTGAACCTCACCAAAAAAAATTCACAGGAATCAATTGACTACATCTGTGAGAAGAGAAAATGGAGGAGCTCAATATCATCAGCCAAAACAAGACGAGGGGCCTACTGTGGAACAGACAATCAATTATTCACGTGCAAGTTTAGGCTGAAGCTAAGAAAACTAAAAAAGATCCTCAAGAGCCAAAATATGACTTGAATATATCTCATCTTAATTTTGAGACCACCTGAAGAAAGATTTGATGCATTCAACACTAGTGACCAAAGACCAGAAGAGTTATGTGATGACATCAAGAACATCATGCACAAAGAAAGCAAAAGGTCATAGAAGATAAAAAAAAAAAATGGATGTCAGAAGAGAGAGACTCTGAAACTTGCTATGAACATAGAGAAGCTAAAGCAACTGGAAAAAATGATGAAGTAAAACTGCTAAATAGAAAATTTTAAAGAGCAGCTCAAGAAGACAAAGTAAAAGATTATACTGAACTGTGCAAAGACCTGGAGATAGAAACCCATAAGGGAAGATCATACTCAGCATTTCTCAGAGTAAAAGAACTAAAGGAAAAATGCAAGCCTTGACTTGCACTATTTAGAGAGTGTTGTGGCACTATAGGATAAGCACTGGATTGTTAGCCACAAGGTCAGTGGTTCAAATCCACCAGCTGCTCCTTGAAAATTCTATACAGGATTTTTTATGAGTTGGAATCAACTCAACAGCACTTAATAAAAACAACAATAGGCAAAATATTAAATCATGCATAAAGCATCAAAAGAAAATGGAAGGAAGATGGTGGATCGGGTGGACTTATAGCAGAGAGCTCTGCCAACAACAACACAGAATACCTGACCAAGCAGTTTCAGGGGCTGGTCCCAGAACTCTAAACCGCATATAAAGGAATACTTAGA
>NW_006408887.1:673071-678442 GCF_000296735.1 Chrysochloris asiatica | reverse complement strand
AAAAAAAAAAAAAGAAAGAAAAGAAAATGGAAGGAATATACAGAGTCAAGTACCAAAAAGAATTGGTCAATGTTCAACCATTTCAAGGTAGCATATAATCAAGTATGATTTGTACTGAAGGAAGACGTTCAAGCTGTACTGAAGACATTGGCGAAAAGACTCCAGGAATTGATGGAATACAAATTGAAATATTTCAATAAACTGATGCAGCACTGGAGGTGCTTACTCATTATGCCAAAGAATTTGGAAGACAGCTACAGAGCCAACTGACTGAAAAGGATTCATATTTGTGTCCATTCCACAGAAATGTGACCCAACAGAATGCAGAAATTATTGAACAATGTCATTATTATCCCATGGAAGTAAAATTTTACTGAAGATAATTTAAAAACAGTTGCAACAATGCCTCAACAGAGAACTGCCAGAAATTCAAGCCAGATTCAGACGAGAACATTCAGAAAAAGGGATCTCATTGCTGACGTCAAATGGATCTTAGCTGAAAGCAGAAAATATCAGAAAGATGATTAGTTGCACTTTATAGATTGTGTGACTCATAACAAGCCATGGATAACATTAAGAAGAATGGATTTTCCAGAACACTTCATTGTGTTCATGAGGAACCTATACATACACCAAAAGGCAGTTGTTCAAACAGAACAAGGGAATACTAAATGATTTTAAATTAGGAAAGATGTGTGCCAGTGTGTTATCCTTTCACCATACTTATTCAATCTGTATGCTGAGCAAGTAATCTGATAAGCTAAATTATATGAAGAAGAATGGGGCATCAGGATTGGAGGAAGACTCAGTAACAACCTGTGATATGCAGATACAACCTTGCTTGCTGAATGTGAAAAGGACTACTGATGAAGATCAGCCTTCAGTAGGGGTTACATCTCAATGTAATGAAAACAAAATCCTCAACACTGGACCAATAAACAACATCCATATAAATGTAGAAAAGATTAAATTGGTCAAAGACTTCATTTTCCTCAGATCAACCATCAACATGAAAACAGCAGTCAAGAAATCAAAAGATGTATTGCATTGGACAAGTCTGCACAAGACCTCTTTAAAGTGTTGAAGAGCAAAGATGTCAGTTTGAGGACTAAGGTGTGCCTGACCAAAGCCATGGTATGTTCAATAACCTGGTATGCATGTGAAAGTTGGATAGTGAATAAGGAAGACCATAGAAGAATTGATGCATTTGAGTTATGGTGTTGGAGGAGAATATTGAAAGTATTATGGATTGCCAAAGGAACAAACAGGTCTGTGTTGGAAGAAGTGCAGCCAGAGTGCTCCTTGGAAGCCAGGATGCCAAACTTTGTCTCTCATACTTCGGACATATTATCAGGAGGGACCAGTCACTGGAGAAGGATATCAGGTTTGGTAAATTGGAGGGTTAGAGAAAAATAGGAAGAACACCAATGAGAAGAATTGGCACAGTGGTGGAAGCGATGGACTCAGGTGTAGCAACGTTTATGAGGTTGGCCCAGGTCCAGGCAGTGTTTCATTCTGAGGTGCATAAGGTTGCCATGAGTCAGTATTGACTCCATGGTATCTAACAACAACAAGATGTGTACAAGAATAAAAGACCTTCTGGGAATTGCTATGGTATATATATATATATATACATATAAATATAATTTTTAAATGAGTGACAATAACCAAAAAACTACATGTGTCGGTTTATAGGTGTGCATGTATGTAGGCATATGGACTTCTGTTGTGGCCCTGTAGGATCAGCACTGGACTGCAAACCACAAGGTCGACTGTTCAAACCAACCAGCTGCTCTTCAGAAACCCTAGACAAGGTCACTAAGAATTGGAACCAATTTGACAGCACTTAACAACAACAACATGTAGGTATATGTGTGTATATGTATGTATGTGTTAGTTTATATATGTGTGTACATATAGGTGTATGGAGTCCTAGTGTGGCACTGTGGTTTAATGCCCTGGACTGCAAAGTCAGTTTTACCACAAGGTTGGTGGTTCAAACTCACCAGCTGCTCCTCGGAAACTCTATACAGGGTTGCTATGGGTTGGAACCGACTCAACGACAGTTAACAACAACAACATATAAGTGTATGCATTTGTATATGCATGCATGTGTATAAATATGAATATATATGCATGCATATATAAATGCATAAACATATGAGACGCAGGGTATTTCTTAGACAGAACTAAACACCCTTGTAGAACTGGTTGTCTGGGTTTGAAGACTTAGGACCATAGAGTCATGGGACATTTAGGTCAATTGTTTCATTTTTTTGTGTGTGGAAATCCAGTTTTGCCAGCACCATTTGAAGAGACTGTTCCTTCCCCCATTGAATGAGGAGTGGCTTTAAAAAATAATAGATAAACTAGATTTCAGAGCAAAGAAAATTACCACCGACAAAGAGGGGCATTGTTGTTACGTGCTATTGAGTTGGTTCCTACCCTTAGGAACCCTGTACAGGATTTTTGAGGAGTGGCTGGTGAGCTTGAAATGCCAATCTTGCAAATCAAACCGACTTTGCAGTCCAGCTCATTAACCAACAGTGCCACACCAAGACTCCAAAAAGGGGCATTATAGAATAACAAACAGGTCAGTCCACCAAGAAGATATGTCAATCCCAAATGTGATGCACAACCAAACAACACATCTTCAAAATATGTGAAGCAAAAACTGTTAGAACTGAAAGAAGAATTGGCAAGTTCAAAATTACAGTTTGAGACTTCAACACTCCTTTCTCAACAATTGATAGAACATCTAGATTGTAAATTGACAAGAATATGTTGCAACTCAACAACACTATTAGCCAATGGGATCTAATCAACACTTATTGATTATATCTAACATTAACAATATACATTATTTTTTTAAGCACTCACAGAACACAAATGGAAAATACTATGTTCTGAACCACAAAACAAGTCTCAACAGATTCAAAAAATTTTAAATCAAAGAGTGTGTTTTCTGATGAAAATGAAATCAAACTAGAAATTAATAACAAAAATAATAGGAAAATCTGGATATACTCGAAAACTAAACAACATATGTCTGAATAACACATGGGTCAAAGAATACGTCTCAAGAGAAAATTTAAAATGCATAGAACTGAGTGAAAAGAAAAATAACAACATATTGAAAGTTATAGGAGTCAGCTAAGGTAGTTCCGAGAGAAAAATTTCTAACACTGCATTTTTATATTAGAGGAAATTTCTCAAATTTGTAATCTAAACTTGCATCTCAAGACCCTAGAAAAGTAAGAGCTAAATAAATTCAAAGTAAATAGGGGGAAAATAAAGATACAATGAAATTGGAAACAACAACAAATTAGAGAACATAAATGAAATGAAAACATTATTTTAAAAGACTGATAAAATTGACAAACTTCTAACTAAGACTATTGTTAAGTGCCTTTGAGCCTGCTCCAACTCATAGCGACCCTGTATAGGGTTTCCAAGGAGCAAGCTGCTGGGTTTGCGGACCTTGCAACTCAAATTGACCTTTTGGTCTAGCGCATTATCCTACAGGGCCACACCAGGATTAGCAAAGAAAAAAGGAAAGAAGACACAAATTGCCATAACCACCCCAGCCCAAATAGACAGAAAATAAAGGAATATGACACAAATTATTGTTACTGTTGTGTTTGGTCTGACTCATGATAATGGTGCTTGTTCTCTACTATCTTCATTCATTGTTATAGTTGAGCCTAGTCCTGCACCACATAATCTTTGGTATGTTTGAGTTCATTGTTGCAGGCACTGTGTCAATGCATTTCATTGAAGATTTCCCTCATTTTCACGGATCCTCTTCTTTAACAACTATGATGTTCCTTTCTAGAGATTGGATTTATCATCTTTGGCTCTAAGGAACATTCTGGTTGTATTTTTTTCTAAGTCAATTTTTTATTCTTCACCAACACTACAGTTAACAATGTGTCAATTCTTTATTCCTTTTTCAGTGTCCAGCTTTCACATGCATGAAGCAATTGAAAAGATCATTCTTGGGTCTGGGCACCTTAGTCGTTAAAGTGGCGTCTTCTTTGCTTTTGTCATCTTTAAAGAGGTCTTTTGCAACAGATTTGCCCAGTGCAATAAATCGGTTGATTTCTTTACTGCTCTGCTTCCAAGGACAATGATTATTGATCCAAGTAGAACGAAACTGTTGACAAGTTGAAGTTTTTCTCCATTTTTTTGTCATTATATTATTGTTAGGAGTTTTATTTTCTTCACATTCAGTCATGATCCATACTGAAGGTTGTAGTGTTTGCCTTTCATCAGTAAATGTTTCAAGGTGTCTTCACAATTACTAGCAAGTGTCAGTGTCATCTTCCTATTGTAGGTTGTTAATTAGTCTTCCTCCAATACTGATGTCATGTTCTTCCTATTGTTTAACATTTCATACTATGTGTTTAGCATACATATTAAATAAAATTGGCAATTTAGGTGAAATGGGCAACTCTACTATATGAAGTCAATAATTTGAGTAGATTGATAATTACTGAGAATAATTATAGAAGTCCTGAAAAATTAATCTGTAGGCCCAGAGAATTTTACCAAACAATTAAAAAAAGACATTTAACAGCAAAATTCACATACTCTTCCAAAACACTGAAGAGACGGGAGCATTTTTCAACTAATTTAATAATCCAGTATACTGAAGATGTAAATAAAATAATAAAGCTACACACCAATATTCTTTATAAATACAAACACAGGAATTCTTAATGACATATTAACAACTAGAATTAAGCAACATTAAAAAATAATTATACACCTAATTATTCCAGGAATTTAGAATGGCTCAGTATTAGAAAATCAAAATAAAGCTAAAAAGAAAAATCTTATCAAATGATGCAGAAAAATTAACAAGATTCAACCTGTATTCATGATTTTTTAAACTCTCAGAAAAATTAAACTGAAGGAGAAGTCTTTTTGACTTGATAAAGATCATCTGCCAAAAAATCCTATACACACCCATGTTCATTCACTGCAGCGTTGTTCACAAAAGCAAAAAGATGGAAAAAATCTAAATGTCAATCAATGGATGAATGGATAAACAAATTGTGCTACATAACACGTTGGAATACTTGTTGTTGTTAATTGTCAGGTGCCATCGAGTCGGCACCGACCCTTAGCGACCTTATGCACAGCAGAACGAAACAATGTCCAATCCTGGGCCAACCTCACTACTGTTGCCACACTTGAGTCCATCAATGCTGCCACCTGGCCAATCCATTTTGTTGGGGGTCTTCCTCTTTTTCTCTGACCCTCCATCTTACCAAACATGATATCCTTCTCCAGCGACTGTTCCCTCCTGACAATATGTCCAAAATATGAGAGACGAAGTTTGGCCATCTTGGCCTCTAAGGAGCAC
>NW_006408887.1:662934-670649 GCF_000296735.1 Chrysochloris asiatica | reverse complement strand
ATGTTTATGCATTCCATTTCATTTTTGACAACTTCCAATTTTCCCAGATTCATACTTTGTACATTCCATGTTCCAATTTTCAATGGATGTTTACAGCTCTTTCTCTTCATTTTAAGTTGTGCCCCATCAGCAAAAGAATGTTCTGTGGGCTTTTCTCCCATGAGCTTAACTCCATTGGCATCAACTCTACTTTGAGGAGGCATCTCTTCCCCAGTCGCATTTTGAGTGGCTTCCAACCTGAGAGGCTCATTTTCTGGCACTGTATCTGACTGTATCTGGCACTGTTTCTGGCACTGTGCTTCTCTGCTATTCATAAGGTTTTCAGTGACTAAAGATTTTGAAGTAGTTTGTCACTCTTTCTTCCTAGTATGTCTTTGTCTAGAAGCTCATCTGAAACTTGTCCACCATGGGTGACCCTGATGGTTATTCAAAATATCAGTGGCATAGCCCTCAGAATCACAGCAACTCACAAGCCACCACCGTACAACAGACAGACGAGTAGTGGCCATTTGTTTTTATGTTGAAACTGCCACTTTAAATTTCCTGTTGGAATACTACACAATGAATAAAGAATAATTATGAATTTGTGAATCGTTTCACAACATGGATGAAGCTGGAGCACATCATACAGAGTGACATTATGCTAAGTTAATCACAAAAGGATAAGTAGAAGACCACTATTATACGAAGTCAAGAAATAGATTTACACACAGAAACATTCTTTGATGGACGGGTGCAGCGAATTATTTAATATGGCTCTGCAAGCCTTAGTCTGTAACTCCCACCAAACTATTGGGTAGGACCATGTAGATTGTGGAGTCCTGGTGTGGTGCTGTGGGATAAAGCACTGGATAGCAAGGTTGGTTTGAACCATAAGGTCAGCAGTTCAAACTCACCAGCCGCTCCTTGGAAACCCTATGCAGGGTCACTATGAGTAGGAACTAACTCGATGGAACTTAACAACAACATGCAGACTGGGTGTATTTCTTCTTTTCCAGATGGGTCTGGGTAAAAGAAGGTAGAAGAAGGTGCAGCTATGATTATATGATTCAGTTATGAGTGGTTAACAGAGTTAATTGTGAATGTAGAAACTAAGAATTCTAATGTGGTAATTGGACAATTTTGCCATTCTGCTGGGTATAAAATGAACCATCTCAGAAACCGGAAGGAGGCATCTCACTACCATCAAGAATGAAGAACCAGGAATGGAACACATTCTTTGAACTCCAAGATTCCAGTGCATTGATCCAGGAACAGAAACTGTCACTCCAGAGAAGTGGCAGAGGAACAATAGCAGCAGAATCAAGAGGCAGAGCTTGAGACTGAACCTGGGCTTCCTGGCCTACTGACTGAGTAAAGCTGAGTAATTTAGGGCAGGAGGCTTGTTTGTAGAGTGGGGTGCCTTCAGACAGTGAATTAGGGAGCTAAGTTTGCTGACTTATAGAGCTATAGCTGAATGCTTCAGGCTGGGGCTTATGGGAATGGTATGCCCTTTGGGCATTTACCTGCAGCCCTAAAAAACCTTTGTAACATTGCCCAAGCAGGGCAGAGGCAAAAGGGCTATATGGCTAGGAGGTCAAGGACCAGAGAGGCAGTGTGCCTGTGGGTATGGCTGGGAAGAAACTGACTAAAGAAATATATCTTTAGCATTTCTGATCCTGAATTATAACCTCTTAACTTCCTTATTAAAACCTGTTATCATGAGGATGGTCTGTGAATTCTGTATGACCATTGCTGTGACTTATCTAACCCAAGTGAGAAGTAGAGAGTGCTGTTGTTGTTGTTAGGTGCTGACTCATAGTGACCCTATGCACAACAGAATGAAACCCTGCCTGATCCTGGGCCAATCTCACAATTGATGCCATGCTTGAGCCCATTGATGCTGGCACTTTGCCAATCCATCATGCTGAGAGAGTGCTGAGGGAGCTCAAAATTGTTAAGGAAGATTAGAGGTAGAGGCATGTATGACCTCTGCTTCAGTGGAATCAGTCCTGGGCTGTGCTGATGGTGATTCTCCTTCTTTCCTGCTCTGAAGTCAGATATGGTAAGACTCTACCTCCACACCATCTCTGCAGATGATTATCAGGGATGTGAAGGGAGAGAAGGCAAATCACTCACTATGAGTTCTGACTCATAGTGACCCTGTATACAATTTTCAAGAAGTGGCTTGTGGGTTTGAATGGCTGACCTTTTGGTTAGCAGTCCAGTGCTTATCCTACTGTGCCACAGTAGATATGTGTTAATTTTGGTGAAGGGAAAGGCAATGTACAACATAGGGGCAGTCAGCACAACATGATGCAGACAAAAGAAAACACTAAGAGGTACACAAAAATAAAGGGCAACTATGGTACATACTCTAACATAGACAGTTCTTCAACAACACTAATAACTACCAAAAATTTGTTAGTAAAGATATAGGTAGATATGCATGTTAAATAGGTGTGGGATTTCATAAAGGAGCACAACTGTATGCATATAGAGGTATTTGTGGCTATTTCTAAAACACATTTGTATTAATATACATAATAGAGCACATGGGACACAGTGTAGAAACTTCTCAGACATAGGCAAACTGCTTGTGTGACTCATCTATTAGATTTGAAGACTAAGGACCAGAGTTTCATGGAATATCTAGATCAATCAGCAGAGTTGATAAAGATAATGGTCTACTCAAGGGTAGGGAGCGTCTGGCTTCCAGGGTGTATAAGACCTGCGAACATTTTTGGTATGACCCTGCCAAAGCAACTGCGGGTCCAACTATCACATTATTGTTGTTGTTTGGTGTTAGTTGACTCATAGCAACCCAGTATAGAGTTTCCGAGGAGCAACCACCGAACTTGTGGTTCAAATCTACGTTGCAGTCCTGTGCATATCCTACAGCGCCACACCAAAAGTCCAACTATCACATTTGTTGTTGTTAAGTGCCATTGAGTCAGTTCTGACTCATAGCAGCCCTGTATAGGACTTCCAAGGAGCAGCTAGTGAGCTTGACCCACCCATCTTATCGTTTAAGCTGACCTTGCAGTCCGGTGTTTATTGTTGTTAAGTGCAGTCAAGTAGATTCCAACCCATAACCACTCTGTGTAGGGTTTCAGAGGAGCAGCTGGTGAGCTTGAATAGCTGAACTTGCAGTTCAAACGGTTTTGCAATCTGGCATTAACCCACAGGGAGTTAATTAAATGTTTGACCAAAAATAGCAGGCTAGTTTTAAAGTTGATAATTTTGTATGCCCCGTGAATGATGTTATAAATTTGGCAGAAGGAAGGTTCCCCACCCCTGGTCTTCTTCTGGTGTGGCACTGTGGTTCAGCACTGGACTGTGAATCACAAGGTCGGCCGTTCAAACCCGCCAACTGTTTCTTGGATTCCCTATACAGGGTTGCTATGAGTCGGAACCAACTTGACAGCACTTAACAACAACAACAACACTTTGTCTATTTCCTAGATTGGTGAGTAGCATCTGGGGTCTTAAGAGCTTGTGAGTATTCATATAAAATGCAATGACTGGTCTCTTGTCTAAAGCAAAAAAGAGTGAAGTAAATCAAAGACTCAAGAAAGTGATTAGTCAAAAGGATGAATGGCCTGCATGAAGCATAGCTGTCTCTAGCCCAAGACCAGAACTAGATGGTGTGCGGTTACCACTACCAACCCTGATCAAGAACACAATATTCAGTTAGGATGGTTGAAAAATGTAGAACAAAATTCAAAGTCATAAAAAATGGCAGTCTTACTGGTTTGATAGAGACTAAAGAACCCCTGAGCTTATTGACCTGAGATGCCCTTCAAACTTGGAACGGAAGCCACTCCCATATGCCACTTTTCTGCCAAATAATAAACTGACCTGTGAAATAAACAATAACACCAGTGAGGAATGTGCTTCATAGAACAATTAACAGTTGTTATCAGGTGCCATCCAGTTGGTTCCAACTCAGTGACCCTAAGTACAACACAATGAAACTATACCTAGTCCTGGGCCATTCTCATAATTGTTATTATTTATGCTTGAGCCCATTGTTGTTCCCACTGTATCAATCCATCTGGTTGAGGAACTTCCTCTTTTCCACTAACCCTCCACTTTATCAAACATGATGTCCTTCTCCAGGGAATGGTACCTCCTGACAGCATGTCCAAAGTACAAGAGATGAAGTCTTGCCATTCTCACCATCCTCACTTCTAAGGAACATTCTGGATTAACTTCTTCCAAACTAGATTTGTTCATGGTACTTTCAATATATTTCACCAACACTATAATTCAAATATATCAATTCTTCTACAGTCTTCCTTATTCATTGTCTTACTTTCATGTGCATATGAAGCAATTGAAAATACCATAGCTTGTCCTCAAAGTGATATTTTTGCTCTTTAACACTTTAAAGAGGTCTTTTGCAGCAGATTTACTTAAGGTAATACATCCTTTTATTTTATTTTTTAAATGTTTTATTCTTAATTATGTGATAGTTTACATGGGAGAACATTAGCTTTACATTTATCCTATCGTATATCGTTGCATTGCCATGATTACAATACCCTCCATGCATCATCAACCAACCAAATTGTACACCTCGCAAATCTGCCCCTTGGTCGTAAGCACACAGCCCCTCTCCCTCTCTGGATCTAGCGTTCCCAGCCACTCCATCAACTCTGCCTCCATCTCTGGCATCACTGTTTCTCTGTGGAGGGTCCCGCACTCCGCACTCTGCTCTTCTCCCTTGATGGTCCCAGGGTCCTCTGCTCCTGGACTGCAAAGTCACTCACTCCTCTCCCTTTGCTACAAAACGTCTACCTTTACATTTCCAACCCTCACAGTCAGTCCTGATAGTAATTATTCACTATTATACCACACGAGTGCTAGCCACATCTCCTTTCATCAGTCCTGCCCAGACAGTTAGGATACTACTCAGTGAAGATTCTGACTTCCTCCACGCCCTCTGGCTCAAGGATCCCTCTTGAAAGCTTGTAAGCCAGTCACTTCTTGCCTTTATGTGCCCCCCCCCCATTTTGGGTAGGTAATGTCCAAGTTGCCCATCCCTGTCTACCCTGTTATTGAGGGGGTGGGAATGATCCTCACTGTAAAGATTTGTTCCCTCATTTGAGTTACTGCATCCATAGATGTATGTCAAGTTCACCAAATTGTGTCAGATTACTCTTTTTTTTTCTTTTCTTTCTTCTTCTAATCGAGCCCTGATCATCCAGCCATTGAAGCCAGGTCAAGTGGGTATTATATGCAAGTGTGGTTGTTCTTATGAATATGCCCTCTCTTCTTATCAGCTGTATGCGTCATTCTCCACTTTAGTCCTCTGTGGCTATGTCACTGACTCTGGGCCCAAGATTCCTCAGGTCTTGCCAAACTGCTGGCCAACCAGGTCTCCACCCAGGTTCACAGGAGTATATTGAACGTGGTTGGACTTAGCTCGCAGCTTCATTGCTGTTTTTCCCTCACTTCCCCTTATCAGTGACCAACATGGTCACCAGTCAGAGCGCATGTCTGCTCTTGTATTCCCATTGAGTCTCAGTCTTGGAAGGGGGTTTGCTCTGAGGGGACCCGACCACTTGCCTTCACTTGCCTTGATGTCTCCTGGGCAAGCAACTTGCTTGTTCTTGTAGTAGTCAGTCAGACTGCTGGTATTGTTTTGTATTTTTCCTGTTGGTCTTTCTTTCAAAAATCATCCTTTGATTTCTTGTCTGCTGTTTCAGTGAGCATTGATTGTGGGTTCAAACAAAATGAAGTTTTTAACAGTTTCAATCATTTCTCCATTTATCATGATGTTATTATTGGTCCAGTGATGAGGATTTTTACTTTCTTTACATCAATGTGCACTCCATACCAAATGCTGTAGTCTTCTTCTCTTCTTCATATAACTCAGCTTCTCAGATTATTTGCTCAGCATACAGTTTGAATAAGTATGGTAAAAGGATACAACCCTAGCACACACCTTTCCTAATTTTAAACCATTTAGTATCCCCTTGTTCTGTTCTAACAACTGCCTCATGTTCTATATACAAGTTCCTCAGGAGCATAATGAAGCATTCTGGAATACCCATTGTTTTCATTGCTATTCATAGTTTGTCATGATCCACACAGTTGAAAGTCTTTTCATAGTCAGTAACACACACGTAAATGTCTTTTGGGTATTCTCTGTTTTCAGTCAAGATCCTTCTGATATCAGCAATATATCCCTAATTCCATGTTCTCTTCTAAATATAGTTAAGATGTCAGTACTATCCGAAACAACCCATAATTCAATGCAGTCTTCATCAAAATTCCAACAGTCTTACATTCTCAGATTTATATAGAAGGGTAAGGGACTCTGAAAAGCTAAAACAATCTTGAAGAAGACTAAATTAGAAGACTTATACTTTCTGACTTCAAAACATAATATAAAGACACAGTAATGAAAATAGTCTGAAAGTGGTATAACAACAGTCAATAGGTGAACAGAATAGGACTGGGATTTGAAAATAAACCCATATATCTATGGTCAACCGATTTTTAACAAATCCATCCAATGGGGAAAGAAAAGTCTCTTTACTTAATAAATGATGCTGGAAAAACTGAATTTCTCCATGCAGAAGACTGAATCAGCATCCATGCTTCACACACTATGCAAAAATAAATTTTAAATGGGCAAAGGGCATAAATGTTAAAACCAAAAGATAAAACTCTTAGAAGAAAATACAGTGGCATGGCTGTGGTTCCTAGCTTTTAACAATAGTCTATCAGATAAGACAACAAAAGCACAAGCAACAAAAAACAAAATAGATGAATGGGACTTCACAAAAATTAAAAGTTTGTTTTCTTCTCCCATTTTCGGAGGCGGCAGAAGCAGAGTACAGGCCCAGGTGGTTTCACTGGTGAGTTCTACCAAATATTCAGGAAATAGCTGTCACCAATTCTACTCAAATTATTCCAGAATATAGATGAGGACAGAAAACTTCCTAATATTTTCTATGAAGCCAGCATAAACCTCGTACCTAAACCAGGGAAGGGCATCACTAAGAAAGAAAATTATAGACCAATATCTCTCATAAAAAGGAGCTCTGGTAGCGTAGTGGTTACGAATCGGGCTGCGAACCTTTAGGTCAGCGGTTCGAAGCTACCAGCCACTCCGTGGGAGAAAGATGAGGCTTTCTACTCCCGTAAAGATTTACACCCTCGGAAACCCTGTACAGGGTCGCTATGGGTCAGAACCGACTCGACGGCACTCAACAACAACAACAACATCCCTCATAAACATAGACGCAAAAATTCTCAACAAAATCCTAGCCAACAGAATCCAGCAACACATCAAAAAAATAATACATCATGACCAAGTGCGTTACATAAAAGAGATGCAAGGCTGGTTCAACTTTAGAAAAACAATCAGTGTAATCCACGATATATATAAGAAAAAGGAAAAGAACTACATGATCATACCAATTGATGTAGAAAAGGCATTTGACAAAATTCAACATCCATTCCTGATAAAAACATTCAACAAAGTAGGAATTGAAGGGAAATTTCTCAACATAATCAAGAGCATATATACAAAACCAATAGCCTACATCACTCTCAATGGAGAGAAACTGAAAGCTTTCCCTCTGTGAATGGGAACCAGACAAGGATGCCTTTGTCACCACTCCTATTCAATATTGTTTTGGAAATCTTAGCCCAAGCTATACGGCAAGATAGGGAAATTAAAAGCATCCAAATTGGCAAAGAGGAAATAAAACTCTCTC
>NW_006408887.1:658854-659519 GCF_000296735.1 Chrysochloris asiatica | reverse complement strand
AAAGGAATAGCCAGAAGCATCACTACAGAGAACTTGTGAGTTTGTCTAGAGTCTACAACTGATTAGAATACCTTAAGGGGGCTAGTAGTTGCCCAGTGAAAGAGGCTTCCTGTGGAGCCTTTACATTGCATAAGACCTTAGGTGGAATCCAGAACCCCATCCAGAATCTTGTGAGGTAGGAAATTTCCACTGGAAAGGACTAGTAGAAAGAAAGGTAGAATATCTACTGAGTGATTTCCAATCTGTTGGGACCGGGTTGGCTAAAGAAAATGGCGTTAAGACTCTTGTGGTACAATAGTGAAAATTGCTATCAGGACTGATATAGAGTTAGATGTTTTGGACAAAGGAGGGAGTGATTGATTTTGCATCTCAGGAGCAAAGGTCCCTATGACCATCAAATGGGAAGAGCAGAGAGTGGGAGCGTACCCAGAGAGGCAGAGACACCAGGGATGGAGACCGAGACGATGATGTGGACAGATGGAGTGTCTGGGGACACTAAACTGAGGGAGGGAGAGGGGCTGTGTGCTGATGGCTGGGGGGCAGGCCTGTGGGGTATACCCTTTGGTTAATTGATGATGCATGGAGGGGATTGTAATCATTGCAATGAAATGAAATACTATAGGATGAATATAAAACTGATATTCTTCCATGTAAACCTCACAATA
>NW_006408887.1:653956-658661 GCF_000296735.1 Chrysochloris asiatica | reverse complement strand
GAAAAGGTCAAACTGGATGTCAGAAAAAACACCAAAACTTGTTCTCCAGCATAGAGATGCTAAGCAAATGGAAGAAATGAGGCGATACAATTCCTGAACAGAAAATTTCAAAGGTCAGCTCAAGACGATAAAGTCAAATATTACAACAAAATGTGCAAAAATCTGGAGTCAGAAAACCAAAACCTCATATGCATGCGAAAGCTGGACATGAATAAGGAAGACCATAGAAGAACTAATGCTTTTGGGTTATAGTGTTGGAGGACAATATTGAAAGTGCCTTAGGCTGCCAAAAGAACCAACAGATCTGTGTTGGAAGAAGTGCAACCAGAGTGCTCCTTTGAGGCCAGGATGGCCAAACTTCATCTCTCATACTTCAGACATATTCAGGAGGGACCAGTTGCTTGAGAAGGATACCATGTTTGGTAAGGTGGAGGGTCAGAGAAAAAGAGGAACACCCCTAGCAAGGTAAACAGGCAGTGTGGCAGCATCAATGGGCTCAAGTGGGGCAACAATTGTGAGGTTGGCCCAGGATCGGACAGTGATTTGTTCTGTTGTGCATAACATCAGTATGAGTCGGTACTGACTTGATTGCACCTAACAACAACAGTCGTGGTATCATGTAACAGCAGCATAGATAACAAAACTACAAGAGAAATTCAGCTTTTCTGGCAAGAGAACTGGGGGAAAAGGCTTGTTGTTATTGTTAAGTGCCGTTGAGTTGATTCCGACCCATAGCGACCCTGTATAGGGTTTCCAAGGAGCTGCTGGTGAGCTTGAACCGCCGACCTCGCAGTTCAAACAGCTTTGCAGTCTGGCGCATTAACCCACAGAGCCACTTAGTATATGTCACAGAATCCTAGCTAGAAAAAACCTAGAGAAGAGAAATCCATAATTCTTTGCATCAACTGGTACAAATTCTGAATTGCCTGAGCTTGTATATTGAAAGGACAGACCCAAAGCAAAGTAGAAAAAGCTTAACTTTCATTAGAATTATCACTCATGGGAGAGACAGAATTTTCCATCTCAACCTAATTTAACAGATTGTTTTTTATTGGGTGGGGAGTCAGAAAACAAGAGATAGACCTCCAACGAGATGTATTGGCCAAGTGGCAGCATCGATGGACTCAAGCGTGGCAACAGTAGTGAGATTGGCCCTGGATCAGGCACTGTTTTGTTCTGCAGTACATGAGGTTGCTATGGGTCGGTACTGACTCGATGGCACCTAACAACAACAACAATCCAATCTGGTGGGAGTCCTGGTGTGGTGCTGTGGGTTAATGCACCAGACTGCAAAGCCGTTTGAACTGCAAGGTTGGTGGTTCAAGCTACCAGCTGGCTGTTCCTCGGAAACCCTATACATGGTCCCTATGTGTCGGAACTGACTCAATGGTACTTAACAACAACAATCCAATCTGGTGTGGCACTGTGGGATAATGCGTCAGACCGCAAAGTCATTTAAACCAAAAGGTCAGTGATTCAAGCTCACCAGCTACTCCTTGGAAACACTATACCTAACATACATAGCGGTCACTATGGGTCGGAATTAACTTGATGGCTCTTAACAACAACAATCCAATCTAAATGGTGTCCCATAAAAGAGAAGAAACAGAGAGACAGACAGATGAAAGAAAACCGTGTGATGATGGAGATACAGTGTCTGAGGCTACCAGAAACTGTAGAAGACAAGAAAGGATCTTTCACTATAGCCGTTAGAGAGAACATGATCATGCTGGCACCCTGAATTAATATTAGCTTTCAAAACTGTGAAACTATAAATTTCTGTTTGCATAAGCCCCCTAGTTTGTTATACTTTGCTAGAGCAGCCCTTGGAAACTAACACACATTTTTTTTTTTTTTTAATTATTAACTCTCATTGGGTCAATTCCAAATCAAAGAAACTCCATAGGGTTTCCAGCTGTAATCTTTACAGAAGAAAACTGTCACATCTTTCTCCCACCGAGCTACTGGTCTATTCAAATTGCCCACCTTTCAATTGGCAGCTGAGTGCTTTAACCACTGTGTAACCAGGGTTCCTAACTAATAGACATAGTAACTGAAATTTAAACAACCTAATAAAACTGTTTTTGCTCTGGGTAGTGTTGTTGTTAAGTGCCATTGAGTCGATTCTGACCCATAGCAACCCTGTATAGGGTTTCCAAAGAGCAGCTGGTGAGCTTGAACTGCCAACCTTGCAGTTCAAACAGTTTTGCAGTCTGGTGCATTAACCTACATTGCCACATGCAATGGCATGAACACACATAACTGAAAACACAAAATAGATGACTGGGACCTTCTGAAAATTAGACACTTATGGGCATCTAAGAATTTCACCAAAAGAGTAAAAAGAAAACCCAAAGACTCGGGGGAAATGTTTGGAAACATGTCAGATAAATGACTGCTTTAGAAAATTTACAGAACACTTCAATGCTTCAAGAAAAAAAAGATGATCTAATTAAAAAAATGGGTGGAGGACATGAGCAGACAGTTTACCAAAGACATTCAGGCAGCCAACATACATATGAAGAAATACAATCACTAGCCATTCCTTATCATCTTTAAGTGTCCTCAAGTCAGTTCTGACTCATAGCGACCCTGTATAGGGTTTCCAAGGAGAGGCTGGTGGGTTTGAACTACTAACTTTGGGGTTGGCAGTTCAGTGCTGATCCTACAGTGTCACACCAGAACTTAGAGAGATGCGAAACATCTTACTCCAGCATTAACAACCAAATTTCAAAATACAGGAAACAATAAATGCTGGTGAGGGTGTGGAGAGACTAGTACCCTCCTACACTGAGGGTGGGACTGTAAACTGGTGCAACCACTGTGGAAAATGGTCTGGCTATTTCTCAAAAGACTTGCAAATAGAAAATACCATATAATCAAGCAATCCCTCTTCAGAGGTGGGAAACATTTTTTCTGACAAAATTTATAACATCATTGGGAGACCATGCAAAATTATCAGCTTAATTATTAGCCTGCTATATTTAGTTAAACATTTAATTAACTTAACCTAATGTGATGACTGGAACTGAGGATACAAATCCTTTTAATTTCTATTTGTCAGAAAATGACCTCATTTCATCATCATATTTGATGAACAGTTGTGCTGGATATATGATTCTTGGTTGACAACGTGTTCCAGAATTTTATATGTCATACCATTGTCTTCTTGTCTGCATGATTTTTGCTGAGAAATCAGAATTTAATCTTATTAGTTATCCTTTGTAGGTAACTTGCTTTTTCTTGAGCTGCTCTCAGGACTCTTTCCTTGTCTTTGGTTTTAAAAAGTTTGACTATATCTTGGTGTTTTCCTTCTGGGGTCTATCCTGTTTGGAGTTCATTCAATTTCTTGAGTGGTTCTCTTCTTGTCTTTCACAATGTTAGAGAATTTTCTTCCAACAACTCTTGGAAAATATTCTTGAGTTGTTGTTTTTATAATTATGGCTTATTTTTCCATCTCTTCCTGTTCTGGAATTCCTATTGATAGTGTACCATGTAAATCTTAGGCCTTTTTCTTTTTTCTGATTTTTCCTTTAGTAAATGATTATTGAGACATTTACCCTTAAGCTCAGTAATTTGACTTTCCATTGATTCAGTTCTATTTCTTTGCCCTTTCAGTCTGTTACCTATTTCTGCATTCTTAGTGTTAATCTCTGGCTTTCTAATTACTTTTGTATGGGGCCAATTTTTTTCAATTATTTTGTCAATTTGTTTCCCAATTTTCTTCCATAGTTTTGTCTGTGTTTTCCTTGATTTCATCTGTAGTTATTTCAATCTTTTTCTCAATCTATTGAAGTGGCCTAATTAGCATTCTTTCTAAAATCCTTCTCAGGTAGTTCTAATAGCATTTATGGTGCTACTTTTTCTGCTTCTGTATTTTGGTGACTTGTTGGACACTCCGTCATTTTCCTTTGCATAAACTGAAATGGTGGCATCACATTTATGTATCTTTGATGATTATATATTGGTGTATTTTCAGGCACTAACCACCTGTCTCCTGATGGATGTGGTAGAGACCAGAAGTGAGAATGCAGTAAATTCTCTGTTCACAGTTGGTGTAACATAGTTTAGAGTGGTTTACATGCCTCCAGAAGCAGAGGGCTATGCTCAGTACCAGACCTCAGACAGAGCAAAGGCTGTGTAGGTGAGAGTATCACTGGTTGCTAGGTTTGTGAGGGAGGGGATTGGCTACTCCACTGGCTACCAGGAAGCCATGGGAATAAGAGAGAACTGCACCCCTTGCCATCAACCTCCAACGTCGTCCTATAACCTCAAACTGCTATAATGACAGTCACTCACAACAGTTCAAGATGACTGTGCCACTCTAGCCAGCTCACAGTTCCCTAATTTTTCTTCTCTCTCATTGCTCCTGTTCAATTTCCTATCCCAGTCAACATTCAATCCACCTCTCTGTCCTATCCTTTGATGCTTAGGGTTCCAAAATTGCTACCTATATCATTTTCACTCAGTCTCCCATATCTTTGTTGCAGCAGGTAGGCTCAGTACATCTGCTTACTCTGTTATCTTGTCCTGGACTCTCTAGATTTTAAATTTTATTTGACTTTTTATTTAAGCTTTTTATTGTGGATTGAGTGAAAGTGTACAGGGTATATCATCAGTTTTACATACAACAAATCCTGTTTCATTACATTGATTATAATCCCCTCCATGTACCATCAGTTAACAGTATTTCTCTCTATCCACT
>NW_006408887.1:651088-651683 GCF_000296735.1 Chrysochloris asiatica | reverse complement strand
TTCCTCTTCATGTTGTCCAACATGAATCTTAGGCCTTCTTCAGAATTTTTAATCCTTTTTTGTGTTTGCTCTTTTATGTTAGTAGTGTTGAAAGATTTATCTTCTAGCTCACTAGTTCTCGCTTCTATCTCTTCAATTCTACTCCTTTGTCCTTTCAGTGTATTGTCCATTTCTGATATTCTATTATTAATCCTTTGGACCTCTTCCTGTAGGTTTTGAATTGTTTCCAATGCTGTATCTATCTTATTTGATAGTTCCTATAGCACTTTCCTGACTTCTTCCTTATTTTTCTAAACTCCATTGTATAGTGTTTTGATACATTTTAAAATCATTTTTCTGAATTCCTTCTCCAGCATTTCCAAAGCCTGCCCATCTTCCAATACAGAATGTAGGTCTACTTCCAGCTCATTTGCCTCAGTCACTTTGTCTCATTTCTGGACATGTGCAGATATGGCCATCTGCTTCTGTTTTTTGGGCATGTTCAGGCATTATCTGTGGCTTTAATACTTAGATGGGTATGTATTTTGGTATATTTTATGCTTTCTGATTGCCTCCAGGTAGATGTGATCAGGAAATGGGCTTCCCTTTTCACTCT
>NW_006408887.1:647900-650743 GCF_000296735.1 Chrysochloris asiatica | reverse complement strand
TAAATATTCCTTTATATGTGGTTCAGAGTTCTGGGACCATCACTGAGCCTGCTTGGTCAGGTATTCTGTGTTGTTACTGATAGAGCTCCTTATTGCACTTCTACCCGATCTGCCATCTTGTTTGTTTTCCTATCTAGTTTTTATTATGTTTTTAAAATTTAGTTGTTCTAATAGGTGTGGAGTCCTGGTGTGGTGGTGTAGGATAATCACCAGGCTGCTAATCACAACGTCAAAAGTTCAACAGTTCAAACCCACCAGTTGCTCCTCAGAAATCCTATATAGGGTCGCTATGATTCCAAACCAACTCAACAGTACTTAACAGCAACAACAACGCTTGTAATGTTGAACATCTTTTCATATGCTTAATTGCTATCCATATTTCTTCCTCAGAGAAATGCCTCTTCATGTCTTTTATCCAGGCTCTATCTAATTGGATTGTTTTCTTTTTTTCACTATTATATTTTGAGAGATCTTGAACAAAAAACATTGCCATGAGGTAAATTCCAACTCATAGTGACCCTGCCAGGGGGGAATAGAACTGCTTCCTAGGATTTCCAAGTCTGTAAATGTTTATGGAAGCCAACTGCTGCATCTTTCTCTGACAGAGCAGCTGATGGGTTGGAATGCCGAACTTTTGGTTAACCACTGTGCCACCATAGCTCCTTCTTTATATACTTTATATCTTTCTTTACATACTTATACTGATGTGGCACTGTAGGACAAGCACTGGATTGCAAGGTCAGTTTGAACTTCAAGGTCGGTCGTTCAAACACAGCAGCTGCTCCCTAGAAACCCTGTACAGGGTTGCTATGAGTTGAAACTGACTAGACAGCTCTGAACAACAACAGCAGCATATTAGTCCTTTCCCAGATATGTTGTTTGCAAATATTTTCTACCAGTGTGTAACTTGTCTTTTCATCTACTCTTGGTACTATGGGTTAATGCAGTGGACTACAAAGTCAGTTTGAACTACAAGGTTGGCTGTTCAAGCTCACCGGCTGCTCCTTGAAAATCCTATAAAGGCTCGCAATGAGTTGGAACTGACTCGATAACACTCAACAACAACAGCCATTAGTCAGAAGTACTGGTGTGGCACTGTAGGATCAGCACTAGACTGCTAACCTCAAGGCTGGTGAATCAAACCCACTAGCCACTTTTTGAAAATCCTACACAAGGTCACTATTTGTCAGAACTGACTCAATGGCATTTAACAAAAACAACAAAACAACATTGGTAAAATGGAAGTTTTTTTATTTAGATGAAGTCTAATTTATTGAATTTTCTTTTATGGGCCATGATTTTGGTGTTAAAAATAAATATTTGCCTTCCTCTTAACTATAACAAGATGTCCTGAAGGATATCTCCTATATTTTCTTCTCAGAGTCATAAGTTTTTGCATTTTACATTTAAGTTCATGACATATTCTAAGCTAACTTTTCTATAGGATGTGAAGTTTAAGTTGTGGTTCATTACCCCCTCCCTCCAATGGATATACAGGATGTCCTGGTGGTACAGTAGGTTAAGCATTGGGCTCAAACCCACCAGTTGCACTACAGGGGATAGATAAGGTTATCTGCTCGGGCAAAGATTTATGGTCTCAGAAACCATTTATAGGCTCTCTATATGTCAAAATCAGCTCATGGCAGTGGGTGGAATGGTTAATAAGGTCAAGCATCTTTTCATTAGATTGTTGGTCTTTTGGAAATTCGCTTTGGAAAAAAAATGTCTGTTCAAGTCCTTTATCCATTACTATTCTGGGTGTCATTTTCTTGTTAAGTTCTGTTGAGTTGGTTCCATTTCATATTGACCTTGTATAGAGTTTCCAAGGGAGTGCGGTGGTTCCATATCATAAGCACTGGACTGTGAACCACAAAGTCTGTGGTTCAGGCCCACCAGCCACTCCACAGGATAGAGATGAGACTTTCTGTTCCCTTTTGGAAACCCTATGCAGTCTATTAGTCTGAACTGACTCCATGGCACTTAACAACAGGGTTTCCAAGGAGCAGCTGGTGGGTTTGTTTTAACTGACAACTTTGTGATTAGCATTACTGTGCTTATCCTACAATGCCACAGCAGGACGACATATATAATTTATATTGGACCCTTATCAAATACATAAAGAGCTCTGGTAGCATAGTGGTTATGAATCGGGCTGCAAACCGCAAGGTCAGCAGTTCGAAACTACCAGCTTCTCCGCGGGAGAAAGAGGAGGCTTTCTGCTCTCATAAATATTTACAGCCTTGGAATCCCTGTTCAGGGTCACTATGGGTTGGAACCGACTCGACGACACTTAACAACAACAACAAACATCAAGTACATACGGTACACTGGTAGCGTAGTGTGTTATGAGTTGGACTGCTAACTACAAGATCAAATGAAGTTTTTGTTCCTGTAAAGATTTACAATGTAGGAAACCGTATATATGGCCGATGACTCTGAACCAACTCCATGGCATACGACTACCACCATCAACTACATGGTTCCCTAACATTTTCTTTAATCTGTAGATTATCTTTTCATTTCATTGATAAAATCCTTTGATCAACAAAACATTTATTTTTTTTTAAGTTTTTATTGTGAGGTGTACATGAGAGAACATCAGTTCATCCTATTGTATTTTATTTCATTGCAATGATTACAACCCCGCCCCCATGCATCATCAAATAACCAAAGGGTACAAACACAGGCCTGCCCCCTGGCTATAAGCACACAGCCCTTCTCCCTCCTTCAGTTCAGTGTTCCCAGCTGCTCCTTCTGTCCATGTCATTGGCTCTGTCTCCATTTCTGGTGTCTCTGCCTCTCTGGGTAAGGTCACACTCCCTTTGATGGTCCAATGGACCTCC
>NW_006408887.1:645471-647225 GCF_000296735.1 Chrysochloris asiatica | reverse complement strand
TTCTTGAAAGCTTGTAAGCCAGTCACTTCTTGCCTTTGTAGCCCCCACCCCTTTTTGGGTAGCTAATGTCCAAGTTTCCCATCCCGGTCTACTCTGTGTATGGAGGGGAATGATCCTTGCTGTAAAGATTTGTTCCCTCTTTTGAGCTACTGCAGCCATAGGTGTAGGTCAAGTTCATCAAATTGCATCAGATTACTCTTTTTTTCCTCTTCTTTCTTTTTCTAGTTGAGCTCTGATTATCCAGTCATTGAAGCCAGCTCAAGTGGGTATTGTCTGCAAGTGTGGGTGTTTGTGTGCATATACCCTCTATTCTTATCAGCTGTATGCTTCACTTTCCACTCTTGTCTGTGTCTATGGCACTGACTCTGGGCCCAAGATTCCCCAGGTCTTGCGACACTGCTGGCCAACCAGGTCTCCACCTGGATTCACAGGAGTCTATTGAACATTGTAGGGCTTAGCTCGCAGCTTCATTGCTGTTTTTCCCTCACTTCCCTTTATCGGTAATGAACGTAGTCACCAATCAGAGCATGTATTTCCATTGAGTCTTAGTCTTGGAAGGGGGTTTGCTCTGAGGGGACCTAACCACTTGCCTTGATGTCTCCTGGGCAAGCAACTTACTTGTTCTTGTAGTAACAGTCAGTCTGCCTATATTGTTTTGTATTTTTTTCTGTAGGTCTTTCTTTCAAGAAATATCTTCTGTTCTTATATCCTCTCCAGGCTGGTCTGCTTGTCCTTTCAAGTAGAAATTTCCAACCTCTGATGATTCTGGATGTGGTTCAGGATTCCACCTATAGTCTTAAGTAATGCAGAGGCTCCGCAGGAATACTCCTTCGCTGGGCACCTTGTAGCCCATTTTAGGTATTCCAATCAGTTATAGGCAGAAGACGGACTTATAAGCTTTCTATGGTGATATTTCTGGCTATTCCTTTCTCTCCCCCTCCATTGTCTATTTTATAATACAATGCAAGGAAAACCAAGATTCAAAAGACAGCCAAGCTTCTTAACATTATTTCCCCCCTTTTCCCCATTCCAACCATGTCTCAATCCCTGTATCCCAGAACCCTGTTGTTCCAAGGTTGTGCATACATCATTCTTTACCTCTGTCCCACTTAGCTCATGCAAACATGCCTATATGTTCTCCCATCTGCTTTGTTCTTCCATTCACCTCCCCCTTCTTGTATATTACCCCCCTCCCCGGCACCCAAACTATCTTGTGTCTATTCCCTACCCTATGCTCCACCTTCCCCTCTCTCACCTCACCTCACCCCCACATCCCAGCAACCAGCAAAGAATCCACCCCCATTTAGTATGAGTTCTTTTTCTTAGTTTTTCACAGTAGTGGCCCTTTTGTGATTGACTAATTTCACTCAACATAATGTCGTCAAGGTTCATTCATGTTATGTGGTGCCTTGCAACTTCCTTGTTATTCATCAAGGTAGCATAGTATTCCATTGTGTGTATTTACCACAGTTTGTTTATCTATTCTTCAGTTGATGGGTACTTTGGCTGCCTCCATCTTTTTGCTATTGTAAATAGTGCTGCTATGAACATTGGTGTGCATATATCTTCTCATGTTGTGGCTTGTATTTCGTGTGGGTAAATACCAAGTAGAGGAATTGCTGGATCATAAAGCGCAACCTTTTGAGGAAGCGCCATATTGCTTTCCAGAGAGGTTGGACCATTTTGCAGTCCCACCAGCAATGCAGGAGTTTCCCAGTCTCTCCACATCCCTGCCAGCATTTATTGTCCTCTAC
>NW_006408887.1:639073-640846 GCF_000296735.1 Chrysochloris asiatica | reverse complement strand
GAGTGTGATTGTAGCTTGGCTATATTGCAGCAGTCGATGACTCTTGTTGTGTAATATATGGAGAAAAAGAGTCCCCCATTGGTAGAAGGAGAGCATAAAACAGTAAAACAGCACCGTGAAAAAAAAAAAAAAACAAGAGAAAAAGAAAAAAACCCACCAAAACCCAGCAACAACAAAAAGTAGACTGAATACTGCAATCTATAATCACAGAGAAGGGAGAGGAGGAAGAGAAGGAAAGAAAGAAATCTGTAGCTTAATATGAGCATGACTTTAATGTCCTCTCTTCAGCTTCTTGCTTTCAAAGCTGCCTGAGAGATTTAAAAAATTCAGTGTTGGTTGTTATATTATACCTCAGGCTTTAATTTAATTTTCTGCCTGTTTTGTGTTTAAACTCTTTCCCTCTCTACAGCCCTGTCATGCCCTTCCTGTATTAAAAAACAAAACAAGAAAAAAAAGTTCAGGTCCTGCTCTTGGGCTGAGTATTTTTGCGCATGTGTGGCAGAAGAACGCACTAATGGTGAGGGTGGGAGTGTCCACTCTCTCAGGCTCCCCATCTAGTCACCAGAATGGAGGTGCGCAAACAGTGGGCACGCCAATGACTAGATACCAAAAAAAGAAAATCAGAATAATGCAAAACAAACAAAGTGTATTGTCCACCTTTATTCCAAGGTTCCCGTGGCGTTTTTCCATGGTGTTTCTGTTTCCCCACTTAGTCTTGCCATTTGGTCTCGGCCAAGATGCCGACTACAGGCCTCTGATCCCAGCAGATTCAAAAGTATGTGATTTCTTACTTCAGCTTCAAATTCCACAATCTATAAGCCTCCAAACTTAAAAAATAGTCCTATCTCTGTGGTTCTGAGTTTTGGAGTTCTGCCTTAGATCTGCCCTGCCTGGTATTCTGTGGTATGGCTGATGGCGAACTTCACTGTACCTCCACCCTAGCTGCCATCAAGCCCCACCTCACAATCCATTCTCCCCATTTCCTTTTGCCAGCCCAGTCCCAACAGATTGGAAATCATTCAGTGGAGATTCTACCTTTCCCCGCCCTGTCTGGAACTAGGCTCTCTCTTGAACACTTGTAAGCCAGTCACTTCTTGCCTTTATGTTGTTGTTGTTATGTGCCATGGAGCTTGTACAGGGTTTCTGAGGCTGTAAATCTTTACGGGAGCAGAAAGCTTCATCTTTCTCCTGCAGGACAGCTGGTAGTTTCAAACTGCTGATCTTGTGGTTCGCAGCTCAATTCATAACCACTACACTACCAGAGCCCCTTATATAGGACCCCCCATATTGGGGAGACAATGTTTAAGGTGCCCATCCCTGTCAACACTGTGTACCGAGGGGTTGGGAGTCATCCTTGCTGTAAAGATTTGTTCCCTTTTTTGAGCCACTACATCCATAAGTATAGGCAAATTTCCTCAAATTTTAGCAGGTTATTCTTTTTATCCCCCTCTTCTTTCTTCTTCTAGCCAAGCTCTGATCATCTAGTCATAGAAGACAGGTCAAGTGGGTACTATCTGCAAGTATGGATGTTCGTGTGTGTCTCCCCTCACTGCATATCAGCTGGACGCTTGACCCTACACTCTAGTCTTCTGTAGCCATGTCACTGACTGTGGACCCAGGAGTCCCAAGGTCTTGCCATAGTGTTGGCCATCCAGGTCTCCACCCAGGTTCACAGAGGTCTATTAAATGTGGTCAGACTTAGCTCACAACTTCATTGCTGTTTTTCTCCCCTCTTCCCCTTATCGGTGATCAACGTGGTCAGCAGGCAGATCA
>NW_006408887.1:631390-636713 GCF_000296735.1 Chrysochloris asiatica | reverse complement strand
TTTTGTAAGTCTCTTTTGGTTTCTTGTAGTAGTGTTTTGTAATTTTCTTTGTATAGGTCCTTTGTTTCTCTGGTTACATTTATTCCCAGATATTCTTTTGGATGGCTATTGTAAACGGTATTGTTTTCCAACACTATCATTGTTGAATCCAACTGATTTTTGTATGTTGATCTTGTACCTTACCACTTTGCTGAATCTTCCAATGAGGTTTAATAGCTTTTTCACTGAGTCTTTGGGGCTTTCTAGTATAGGAGAATATCATCTGCAAATAGAGAGAGTTTTATTTCCTCTTTGCCAATTTGGATGCCTTTAATTTCCCTATCTTGCCATATAGCTCAGGCTAAGACTTCCAAAACAATATTGAATAGGAGTGGTGACAAAGGCATCCTTGTCTGGTTCCCATTCGCGGAGGGAATGCTTTCAGTTTCTCTCCATTGAAAGTGATGTAGGTTATTGGTTTTGTATATATGCTCTTGATTATGTTGAGGAATTTCCCTTCAATTCCTACTTTGTTGAATGTTTTTTATCAGGAATAGATATTGGATTTTGTCAAATGCCTTTTCGGCATCAATTGGTATGATCATGTGGTTCTTTTCCTTTTTCTTATTTATATGGTGGATTACATTGATTGTTTTTCTAATGTTGAACATCCTTGCATCCCTTTTATGAAACCCACGTGGTCATGATGTATTATTTTTGCTGTGCTGCTGTATTCTGTCGGCTAGTATTTTGTTGAGAATTTTTGCGTCTATGTTCATGAAGGATATTGGTCTATAATTTTCTTTCTTAGTGATGCCCTTCCCTGGTTTTGGTATGAGGGTTATGCCGGCTTCATAAAATGTATTAGGAAGTTTCTGACCTCATCTATATTCTGGAATAATTTGAGTAGACTTGGTGACAGCTCTTCCCGGAATGGTTGCTCGAACTGACCCGTGAAGCCATTTGGGCCTGGATTTCTTTTGGTTGGGAGATTTTTGATGACCTGGTCAATTTCTTCTTTTGTTATGGATCTGTTCAGGTTTTCTACTTCACTCTGTGTAAGTTTAGGTAGTACGTGTTTTTCTAAAAATGTTTCCATCTCTTCTAAGTTTTTGAATTTGTTGGAGTACAACTCTTCATAGTATTTTGCTACTATCCTTTTGATTTCGTTTGGTTCTGTTGTGACATCGCCCATGTGGTTTCTAATGCGAGTTATATGTGTCTTCTCCCTCTTTTTTTTTTTTTTTTTTTGATAGGCTTGCCAATGGATTGTCAATTTTGTTAATTCTTTGAAAGAATCAGCTTCTTGTCTTGTTGATTCTTTCTATAGTTTTTCTGTTTTCCATCTCATTTATTTCTACTCTTATCTTTATTAGTTCTTTTATTTTGGTGACTGTAGGTTCCCTCTGTTGGTCTGTTTCTAATTGTTGGAGATGCTGTGTTAATGTGTTAATTTTGGTTCTTTCTTCTTTTTGGATGTGTGCATTTATCACAATAAATTGTCCTCTCAGCACTGCTTTCGCCATGTCCCAAAGATTTTGGTATGTTGTGTTTTCATTCTTGTTTGTTTCTAGGAACTTTATGAATTCACCTTTATTTTCTTCTGTTACCCAGTCGCTTTTCTGCAGTTTCCATGTATTCGACTTTAATTCATTGGTCTTCTTATTGTTGATTTATAGTTTTATAGCATTGTGGTCTGAAAAGATGCTTTGTAGTATTTTAATGTTTGTAAATTTATGGAGGCTTGCTTTGTGACTTAACACATGGTCAACTCTGGAGAATGTTCCATGTGCACTGGAGAAGAATGTATAGTGTGCTGTTGTTGGGTTGAATGCTCTGTACACATCTATGAGGTCAAGTTTGTTGATTGTGCTGTTTAGTTCCTCTGTAACTTTGTTGAGTTTGTTTCTGGTTGTTCTGATCCTTTTCAAAAGTGGTGTATTAAAATCTCCCACTATAATTGTAGTTTTATGTATTTCTTTCTTCAATTCTAGTAAGGCTTGCTTCCTATATCTTGGTGCTTTTTCATTGGGAGCGTAGGTATTTATTATGGTTATGTCATCTTTCTCAATTGACCCTTTGATCATGAGATAGTGTCCTTCTTTATCACTTATGCTGGTTTTTGTCTTTAAGTTTACTTTAACAGAGATTAGTATTGCCACTCCTGCTTGTTTAATGTTGCAGTTAGCTCTGTATGTTTTTTCCCATCCTTTAACTTCTAGTCTGTTTTTGTCTTTGTGTGTAAGGTGTGTCTCTTGCAGGCAGCATATAGAAGGATCTTGTTTTCTTATCCATTCTGCCTCTCTCTGTCCCTTCACTGGTGCGTTAATTCCATTGACATTCAATGTAATTATGAATAAATTCCTGCCATTATGTTAATTTTGGGGGTAGTATTGACATTTTCATGATGTTGAGTCTTCTTATCCAGGAACATGGTATGTTCCTCCACTTTTGTAAGTCTCTTTTGGTTTCTTGTAGTAGTGTTTTGTAATTTTCTTTGTATGTTCATTCCTTTGTTCTGCATGCCTTCTTGTGCTGAGTTTGTACTATTTCTTGTTGGTTTTGTCTTAGTTTTCACGTTTGCTTGTTCTGCTTTGAAGTTCATTTTTGTGGTAAGTTGTGAAGTATTAATTTCTTTGGGGTTAACTTATAGTTGATTAACTTTTCTCTCCATTTAAGACAAGCTATTGTATCCTGTAATTTACCTGACCTCCTCACCACCTGGATTTCTGTTCCTACGTTTTTCCCTTCTTTGACATTGATATTATTTTGATCTTTGGTTGACCTCCCAGCTCCTTTCAATTTGTTGTAGTTTTGTTCTGTTGTGGACTCTGCTATCCATCGTCTGAGTTTCAGTTGGTTTTGCTACACCTGTCAGTCTCTGGTTGTTGTCTGTTCTTCTTGGTTTTCAGCCCAAAGAACTCCCTTTAGGATGTTTTGAAGTGCTGGATGGACTTAGCTTCTGTTTATCCTGGAATGTTTTGATTGCACCATCGTATTTGATTGGCAGTTTTGCTGGATGGACGATTCTTGGTTGGCAGTTTTTTTCTTTTAGGGTTTCAATATATGTCTCCCCATTGCTTTCTTGCCTGTATGGTTTCTGCTGAGAACTCAGGGCTTAATCTGATTTGCTCATCTTTGTAAGTAACACTTGTCTTTTAAAACCTGGCAGCTTTTAAGATTCTCTCCTTGTCTTTGATTTTGGAGAGCTTGATTATTATATGTCTTGGTGATTTTCTTTTGGGGGTCTATCCTTCTTGGGGTGCGTTCAGTTTTTTGAATGTTTATCTTCTCATCTTTCAAGATGTTAGGGAAATTTTCTTCCAGAAGCTCCTCAACTATCTATTCTGTGGACTTCTTTGATTCTTCCTGTTCCAGAATGCCAATAATTCTCAAGTTGTTCCTCTTCATGTTATTCAGCAGAATCTTAGACTTTCTTCAGATTTTTCATCTTTTTTCCTGCTTGCTTTTCTGTCTTAGCTGTATTGAGGGATTTGTCTTCTAGCTCGATGGTTCTGGCTTCCATCTCTTCAATTCTGCTCCTTTCCCCTTTCAGTGTATCCTCCATTTCTGATATTTTATTATTAATCATCTGGACCTCTTTTTTCAGGTTTTGAATTTTTTCCAATGCTGTATCTATCTTGTTTGATTGTTCTTGTAGTATTTTCCTGACTCCTTCCTTTTTTCTCTTCACCCCTTTTTGGAGCATTTGAATTTGTTTCCATATAATTCTTCTGAATTCCTTCTCAGGCAAATCCAAAACCTGCTCTTCCTCTTCTGGAGAGCCTTTGTCTGTCTCCAGCTCATTTGTCTCAGTTACTCTTTTCTTTTTTTGGGCACATCTTGAGATATTTTGTTGTGTTTTATTGGTCATTTCCAGTAGTTATGTGGGTTTTTAATGCTTAAATAGATGTTTGCTGCTGTGTTATTAAGCTTACTGGGTGTCTCCTGGTGGTTATGATCAGGAGATAGGCTTCCCTTTTCATGTGTAATGCTTAGCAGCTGTTATTGGCTCTTGTCTCAGTGGTGGAATATTATGGAGTATGCTTGTAACTTGGCTATGTGGCTATTATTGCTCTCTCTTCCTGGGTAATGTAGGGAGAGAAAGTTCCCATCTCCAGGAAAAATGAGTGATCAAAAGGACCAAAAGTAGAAGCAATATAAAAGTAGAGACAAAAACTACCACTTTGAAACAAAAATATATCTGTGGCTGACTGGCCAGACGCCTTGCTACACAGGCAATGTGTGTGTACCATAGAAGCCTCCAGCAGTGGGTGGGGGTGTCTGCTCCCACAGGCCCCTCCTCTAGTCACCACCATAGAGGTGTGTAGATAGATATTGAGAAGTTAATGGGAGAAAGATTGTCTACTATTTTTGTCTCTGAAGGTCAGTTAGGTATCTGCATATGCACAGCATATTCTTCAGATGACTGTGCCCTTTTGTGTTAGGGTTTTACAGATTGTTCATATGGTTTGCTTGTCAGGCCTGATGGGCCTGACAGGCCTGCTTTTTCTTGCTGGATATTCTGGGGTAAAGGGTCCCATACAAGTTAATTTTAGGGCTGCGACCCAGAGGCTGATGTCAGAAGCAGCAGCCAAAGAATTTGCCCTTGGCACTGATAGGGCTCTTTCTCTCTGTGCCATTGGAAAAACTGTAGGCTCAATGCTGGACTTTTTTTGGGGGGATGCTCACCCACCTGCCTGAAGGCGTCAGGGCTGGGCAAAGAAGGTGCTACAGGTAAGAGGAGGACAAAATGTGCAGAATCCTCCCACACCTCCTTTTGCAAATGTCATTGCACTGCTTTTATAGCTGGTTACCTGTGCTAGTCTGGCTGTAACCCCATCCTCTGAACTCTGCCCGGGTGGAGTGGCCACAGAGGGAGTCCTGTATCTCAAGCGATTCCTAAATCGCTTTATTTTCCTTTATACCATGATTTTTCCACTGGCATATTAGGGAAACCAACACCCTTCTCCTTATGCTAGATCCAGAGCTCTGATGCTGTTCTGTGAAAGCAACTTCGCTGGGTTTTCAGTCTCTCCCCCATGGAGCCTGTCCTACTGGACTCTGCCTCTGCTGCCACCAGAACTGGAAATCTCCTGTATGATGTTCTTGATGTCATTTCACAACTCTTCTGGTGTTCAGTCTTTAGTATTTAATGTATCAAATCTGTTCTTCAGGTGATCTCTAAATTCATGTATAATATATTCAAGGTCATATTTTGTCTCTCATGGACTTGTTTTCATTTTCTCCAGCTTCTCTTTGAATTTGCATATGAGCAATTAATGCTCTGTTCCCAAATTTTCCCCTGGCCTTATTTTGATTGATGATATGGAGGTTTTCCATC
>NW_006408887.1:616132-628950 GCF_000296735.1 Chrysochloris asiatica | reverse complement strand
TTCTTCTATTTCATCGTCACTGGCTTTAGTGGTTGTTGCATAAATTTGAATAATAGTGGTATTAACTGGGCTTCCCTGTAGGTACATGGATATTATCCTATCATATACAGCATTGTACCTCATGACTGATCTGGATATGTTCTTTTTGACGATGAATTTAACACCATTCCTTTTCAATTTGTCATGCCCTGCATAGTAAACCATGTGGTTTTCAGATTCAAAATGGCCAATACCAGTCCATTTCAGCTCACTAATGCCTAAGATTTCGATGTTGATGAGTTTCATTTCACTTTTGACAACTTCCAATTTTCCCAGATTCATACTTCGTTCATTCCATGTTCCGATTTTCAATGGATGTTGACAGCTGTTTCTCTTCATTTTGAGTTGTGGCCCATCAGAAAATGAAGGTTCTGTGTGCTTTTCTCCCCCTAGCTTAACTAGCTGATTCAGTGAGAGCTTGATTCAGTGGGAGCTTGATTCAGCAAGAGCTTGATAGAGATTTGGAACTCCATCAACAACAACACGGAATACCGGGCCAAGAGGGCTCATGGGATGGTGTTGGAACTCTGAAACAAATATAAAGGTATGTTTGGATGATCGGAGGATTGGAGGGTTTAAAGCTGGGCAATTTGCAGGAGAATCCAGAAATCCATTGTTTTCTGGTTCAAGACACCCAGCTTTTCCCAGAGCCGCCATCTTGGGAGAGAATATCTTGATTGTATTAGTATTGATAGTATCAGGAAAGAACATCTTGTTGTATCTTGATTGTATCAGGATTGATACCGAAATGTAAAGTGACAGTTTTGACGTAAAACCATATGACCACCACTTGTCTGTCTGTTGTGCTGTGATGGATTGAGTTGCTGTAATTATGAGGGCTCTGCCACTGGTATTTTAAATAACCAGCAGGGTCACCCATGGTAGACAGGTTTCAGATGAGCTTCCAGACAAAGACAGACTAGGAAAGAAAGAGTGACAAACTACTTCTGAGTAGCTAGTCACTGGAAACTCTATGAATAGCAGAGAAACACTGTCAGATACAGGACCGGAAAATGAGTCCCTCAGGTGGGAAGGCACTTAGAACGCTACTGGGAAAAAAAAAAAAAAAAGCCTCCACAGATGTAGTCAGTTTGATTTCTATGGATACTATGACTAGGTCTCCTTTATAGGAAGGCTACAAAAGTCAGTGGAAAAGAGAAAGAGATGAACGGAGGGAGAGATGGGGAAAAGGAGAGGGAGAGAGAGAAGAGAGGAAAGAAGAGAGAGAAAGGAGGTAGGGAGAGGGAATACAGAAGTTTCTCCCATCATTCTCTACTTCATCTAGTCCCCCTTCCCTAGTCCTCAGTTCAGAGTGACAGGATTTTTCTTGGAGCATTTGTTGTGCATGCCAACTGTTCAGTTTTGGAATTAGGCCCACTTAATGCCCAAGCTAGGAGATTTAATAGAACAAAAAACTGGGAAACTCAAACTAGCTTCAAGTTTTGACTCCTCCTCCAATTGGCCTGTCATTTATTTTTCAGTCCTCAAGTAGTTGCTTTTCAATTTTAACTAGACATTTTTATGTAATGTAGTGTATTTTTTTCATCTTGGTTTACATCAGAAGTCCCAAATTAAAAAATACATTTATATATAATTTAATCTTAATTTATGGCTGTTGTTTATTTTTTCAAGCTAATCACATTTTTTATTTTACCCCAAATTAATCTAAGATTGTATCTTATCTCCTTCTTTAGCAACAGGGATTTTTAGAACAATTTGCTTGTCAAGTGAAGAATCCAAGTGCTATCATCCTTTATTACTAAATGATAAAACAAGCCTCTTTACTCTAGCTTTACTTGCTTCCCAGGTCAATAGAAGTTAACTTGAAAATCTCTCTCAGATGTTTTTTAATAGTTTTTTATTTCTCAAAGTATAACACTACATTTGTGGATCACAAATTTGCTTCTGTAAGCTACTTAAATCTTCAGCTATCCTAAGACTATTTTGTCGTCACTCTTTTTTTAAATTATTTATATCAACTATATATCTGCAGCAAACTTCAGTAAGAAATGTTATTTTGAAAGAGCTTAAAATCATATCTATTTGTTTTTGCTTTTTGTTTCAACTTGTGGAAAACAGATTTACCTTAATTTAATTAACAGCAATATATGTATGCACAATTTAGTAAGAAATGTAATTTTCAAAGACACAATTTTCTATCTTGCATAGTTTAAAAAGAGGCAAAATTATACAGTACCATCAGTAATATAGCTTAAGGAACTGAATTTCTACATTCGTTTGATAAACAAGAGACTGTGAGGGTTTTGATCAGCTCTTTTGTAGTAAGTACACCATAGGAAGGAAGAGCTAGTTAACCTGTTGCTAAGCAACAATGTTTCATAGACCAGAACTTCTGGAAAGGAAATAGAGGGAAGAGTATGAATTCTACAAATTTATGAAGGTAAAAAGAGGGTACAGTGTGCAAATGAACAGAGATCTGGGAAGCTACCTTTTGAAAACTAAGCAAAGGCAATTTAGGTGTGAATTCAAGAAACAAACCAGAAGCCCAATTCTCAAATTCTTACATGCACATAACAACCATTGAACTAAGGAGCTCTGCATGTTTAAGGGCTAAATCATTAAACTCAAAATAGCTCATTGAAATATCAGTAGAACTGAATTAAGGGAATTTTCATTAAGACTACTAAAATTGCCACTTCAAATTCTGGGTTAAGATGGTGGTGTAGGCAAACACACTAAGAAGACTCTCTGTATAACAAAGACACAGGAGATCAAGTGAAACAGATACAGATGGTGATCCTGGAACCCTGAACTTGAGAAGATAGACCAGAGAGGTGGATAGAGTGCCTACTGGAAGAGGAAGCTGAACAGGACCAGCAAGGGAGAACAAAAAGGAGCTGACTGTCAGCTGGCATGGAGTGGCATGGCCATCTTGAGCTTTTGCGAGTGCCTATTGATACAGCTACCTTCATGCACATAATACCTAAAGGTTGGTGGCAAGGGAGCATGGTTCTCCCTTTTTCCATGCCCTCCTGGTAGCCAGAAGCATATTCAGTCCCTGTCTTTACCAATGCAGTGGCCAGTGGCACCCTTTCATATGCAATCTCAGCTCTACCTGGGGTCAGGTGCTTAGCAGGTGACTCTACTTCTTGAAGCCCGTGAACCCACCATGAACTATGTTACACAAACAGAGAACTGTGTTCATGTTTCCAGTCTCTATCAAATCCCCCAGGAGACACATGGTGTGAGTGCCTGAGAACACAACGTGCAATCAATTAAATATAAATACCATGACACCACAATGTTTCAAAGAACATAGACAATTTAAGCTTACAAGAAGAAACAAAACACAAAACAGAGTGCCTCATGCAAGTGACCAAAATGCAGTCACAAAATTTAATGCCAGAAATGGCTTCCCAACTATTGGATAAAGAATTTGAAAGAATGAGATATAGGTACCTTCAACTGATTGAGAGAAAGATTGAGGAAAGCAAGGAAAACACAAGGAAAAAAATTAAAAGAATTTAGGAAACCACTACAAGAGTAAGCTGAAATGAAAAACTGCAAACCTTACAAAATCAGCAATTCAAAAACCAGAAGATTAATACTAAGAGTTCAGAAATAGATAATACATTGAAAGGGCAAAGAAGTGGAATTGAATCAATGGAAGGACAAATTACTAAACTTGAAGACAATATCCATCTGCTAGAGGAAATTTTAGGGAAAAAATTTAGAAAAATAATATTAAAATCCTAAAAAGCTTTAAGATTTATGTGGGACCCGATCAAGAGGAATAACTCAAGTGTGACTGGAATTCTAGGATAGGAAGAGACAAAAAAACATAGAGAAAATTGCCCAAGAGTTGTTGGAAGAAAACTTCCATAACATCGTGAAAGATGAGAAAATAGCCATTCAGATGTTGAACAAACTCCAAACAGGATAAACCCCAAAAGAAAATCACCAAGCCATATTATAATCAAACTTTTCAAAACCAAATACAAGGAAAAAATGAAAAGTTACTTACAAAGGAAAATGAATAAGACTAAGCTCTGGTTTCTTAGTAGAAACCATATAGGCAAGAAGAGAATGTTGTTGTGAGGTTGCCATTATGTCAGTTCTGACACATAGCAACCCCATAAACAACAGAATGAAACAATGTCTGATCCTGCATCATCCTCACAATCACCACTAGAAAACCCAGTCTAAGACAACTATTTAAAGCAATCTATGTTGTTGTTGTTGTTAAGTGCCATCAAGTTGGTTACAACTCATAGCAACCCTGTATGGGGTTTCCAAGAGGCAGCTGGTGAGCTTGAAACCTCTGACCTTGAGGTTCAAACCGACTTTGAAGTCCAGTACACTAACCCACATCAGCCCCAACCCAGATTCCAACATCATTCTTTAAAGAGATGGAAAAACGAATCACAAACTAATAACGAACAGATTGGTGCTGGACTATGCAGTGATTTGTTCTGTCATGCATAGGGTTGCTAAGGGTTGGTACTGACTCGATGGCACCTAACAACAACAACAAACTTATATGGAAAGGAAAGAGGGAAAGAGACCCGGGATAAGAAAGCATTATTAAATAAGAACTAAATAAGAAGTCTCTCACTTTCCAATCTCAAAACCTACTACACAGCCACAGTAGTCAAAAAGTCTGGTACTACAATAGTCACAGGGATGGGCAATTCAGACTTTGGCTACCCAAAATGGGGGTGGGTTGAGGGGGGGAGGAAACAAAGGCATGAAGTGACTGGCTTACAAGTTTTCAAGAGGGAGCTTAGTTTCAGAGAGTGCAGGGAGTAGGGAAAGCAGAATCTCCACTGAGTGGTTTCCAACCTGTCTAGATGGGAGTGGTGAAAGGAGATGGGGATAAGACTCTTGTGGTTCAATAGTGAATAATTCCTATCAGGACTGATTGTGAATGTTGCAAATGTAAAGGTAGACGTTTTGTAACAAAAGGAGGGGAGTGGTTGATCTTGCAGCCCAGGAGTGGATGACTCTGGTATCATCAAGGGAGAAGAGTGGAGTGCGGGAGGGACCCTATCCAGAGAAGCAGCGATGCCAGAGATGGAGATAGAGACAACGATGTGGAGAGATGGAGTGGCTGGGGACTCTAGACTCAAGGAGGGAAAGGGGCGGTGTGCTGGTGGCTGGTGGGCTGGCGTGCAGGGTATACTCTTTGGTTGTTTGAATGGTTATATATTCCTAAGTCCTTCGGTGTACATAAAAAAAAAAGGGGGCGGGGATTAGAAGCAAATGCTGTTGAATGAGGATGCACGAAGGGGATTGAAATCATAGCAGTGAAACGAACTACGATAGAATGAATGTAAAGCTGATGCTCTCCCATGTACACTATCACTCAATTCACAATAAAACTTATATATTTATAAATATATAAATAAAAATCTGGTACTGGTACAAAAAAGGAAATGTAGACCAATGGAACAGATTTGAGAACTCAGAAGTAATCCATCCAGTCAGTTGATCTTTGACACAGGGCCAAATGCATTAAACGTGGAAATATGGTCTCTTCAACAAATGGTGCTGGCAAAATTGGAAATCTATTTGCAGAAAAATGAAACAAGGCCCAAATCTCAAACCACATAAAAAAAATGACCTCAATGGGGATTAAAGACCTAAATGTATAATGTAAAATCCTTGAACTACACAGATCATCAATGAAAAAATAGGAACAAACTTAGGAGCTCTGATACATGGCATAAATACACTATCAAACATAATTGAAAACACACAAACAGAAGACAAAATAGATGACTGGGACCTCTTAAAACTTAGACACTATGTGTATCAACAGGTTTCACCGAAGGAATCTAAAGAAAACCCACAGACTTGGAAAAAAAGCTTGGCAATGACAAATCAGACAAAAGACTATTCTCAAAAATTTATAGAATGCATCAACATCTCAACTAAAAGAAGACAAATAATCCAATTAAAACACATTCAGGTAGCCAACAAACATATGAAGAAATGCTCATGATCATTGTTGTTGTTAAGTGTTGTCGAGTTGTTTCCGACCCATACCGACCCTGTATAGGGTTTCCAAGGAACAGCTAGTGAGCTTGAACCACCGACTTTGTGGTTCAAACAACTTTTCAGTCCAGCACATTAGCCCACAGTGCCATACCAGGACTCTGCTCATGATCATTAGCCATTGTTTTTGTTATTGTTAAGTGCCTTTGAGTTGATTCTGACTCAGTGACCCTGTGTACAATAGAATGAAACACCGTCTAGTCCTGTGCCATTCTCACAATTACTACTATGCTTGAGCCCATTGTTGCTGCTATTGTGCTAATCCATCTCATTGGGGGACTCCCAAGTTTTCTGTCCTTCTCCAGGGACTGGTCCCTTCTGATAATGTGTCCTAAGTATGAAAAACAACGTCTGGCTGTCTTGGTTTCTAAGGTACTTTCTGGTTGTACTTCTTCCAACACAGATTTGTTTGTTATTCTGGCACTCTGTGGTACCTTTAATACTCTTCTCCAGTGCCATAACTCAAATGGATCAATTCTTCGATGGTCTTCCTTATTCGTTGTCCAACTTTCACATGCATATGAGGATATTGAAAATACCATGGCTTGGGCCAGGTGCACTTTAGTCCTCAAAATGACATCTTTGCTTTTGAACACTTTAAAGAGGTCGTGTGCAGCAGATTTTCTTAATGCAATATGTCATTTGATTTCTTGACTACTGCTTCCATGAATGTTGATGGTGGATCCAAGCAAAATGAAATCTTTGACAACTTCAGCTTTTTCTATATACATAATGATGATGTTATTTATTAGTCCAGTGGTGAGGGTTTTTTTTTTTTTTTTTTACATTGAGGTGCAACCCATATTGATCTTCATCAGTAAGCATTTTAAGTCCTCTTCACTCTCAGCAAGCAAGGTTGTATGATCTGCTTATTGCAGGTTGTTAATTAGTCTTCCTCCAATCCTGATGCCACATTTTTCTTCATATAATCCAGTTTCTCAGATTATTTGTTCAGCATATAGACTGAATAAGTATTGTGAAAGAATACAACATTAGCACACAACTTTCCTGATTTTAAACCATTCAGGCATCTCCTTGTTCTGTTCTAATGGCTGCCTCTTGGCCTATATACAGGTTTCTTATGAGCACAATTAAGTGTTCTGGAATACTCATTCTCTGCAGTGTTGTCCATAGTTTGTCATAATCCACACAGCTGAAAGCCTTTGCATAGTCAATAAAGTACAGGTAAACATCTTTCTGCTATTCTCTGCTTACAACCAAGATCTATCTGACATCAGCAATGATATCCCTCATCCCATGTCCTTATCTGAATCTAAGTTGAAACTTTGGCAGTTCCCTATCAATGTACTTTGCCTCTAGTTTAGAACTATCTTTAGCAAAATTTTACTTGCATGTGATATTAGTAATATTGTTTGATGGTTTTCACTTTCTGTTGGGTCTCCTCTCTTTGGAATGGGTAAAAATATGGATCTCTTCTAATCATTTGTCCGGTAACTGTCTTCCAAATTTCTTGGCATAGATGAATGAGTGCCCCAAGTGCTGCATCAGTTGCAAAATTTCAATTTGTATTCCATCAATTCATGGAGTCTTGTTCATTTCCAATGCTTTCAGTGTACATTGGACTTTTTTCTTCAATACCATTGGATCTTGATCATATGTTACCTGTAAAATAGCTGAGCATTGGCCATTTATTTTTGATACAGTGACTCTGTGTATTCGTTCCATCTTCTTTTAATGCTTTCTGCATCATTCAATATTTTGCCAAAAGAATCATTCAGTATTGCAAGCCAAGGCTTGATTTTTTTTCCTAAGTTGTTTTAGCTTGAGAAATGCTTAGTGTATTCTTCCCTTTTGATTTTCTAACTCCAGTTCTTTGAACATTTCTTTATAACATTTGACTTTGTCTTATCGAGCAGCCCTTTGAAATATTCTGTTCAGGTCTTTTACTTCCTCATTTCTTCCATTTGCTTTAGAATCTCTACGCTGGAGAACAAGTTTCAAAGTCTCTTCAGACAATCATTTTGGTCTTTTCTTCCTTTTTTTTCTTCTTATTGATCTTTTGCTTTCTTCATGCATGATATATATTTTAACTTTTTATTGTGAATTAAGTGAAGGCTCACAGTCAAGGTCATCAGCGTTATATACTACAAATTATACACTTTGGTTCATCTCAATGATTACAATCCCCTCCCTGCAACAACAATTTTCCTGCTTCCTCCCTGTGGGTCCCCTTTTATATCTTATATTTCACAAATGAACAAAGCAAAAATATTTAATGTACACATAAAAAACAAAAGATATATTCATTCAAATGTCCAAAGAGCATATTCTGCAAGTCAGCCACCTGCCCTCAGGCACACAACCTTCCTCAGTCTGAGCCTAGAGCATAGAACTACTCTGTCGCTCCATACCACAGTCTCTGCCACCATCTCTGTTGTTGCAGATTTCTAGGTAGTGATCTCACATTCCACTCATGCTCTTCCTTCTTAATGGTTTAGGAATTGTCTGTTCCTGAATGGAAAGATGAACTGTTCTCCCCTTTTAGTAACACTGCATGATGTTCTTGATGTCATCCCTCAACTCTTCTGGGTTTTGTCATTAGTGTCTAATGCATCACATCTGTTCTTGAAATGATCTCTAAATTCAGGTGAGTTATATTCAAGGCCCTATTTTGGCTCTTGTGGACTTGTTTTAATTTCCTTCAGTTTCAGCCGAAACATGCATATGTTCCACAGTCTGCCCCGATCTTGTTTTAACTGATGATACAGAGCTTTGCTACCATTTCTTTCCACAAATGTAGTCAATTTGATTTCTGTGTATTCCATTTGGTGAAGTCCCTGTATAGAATCACCTTTTTTTGTTGCTTAAAAAAAGTATTTGAATAAACAAGTCATTGTTCTTTTACAAAATTCTATCATGCGATTTCCAGTAGTGTTTCTATCACTAAGGCCATATTTTCCAAGGACTGATCCTTCCTCTTTGTTTCCAACCTTTGCGTTCCAATCACTAGTAATTATCAATAGATCTTGATTGTATATTTGATCAATTTCAGACTCAAGAAGCTGGTAGAATTTTTCAATTTCATCTTCACAAGCTTTAGTGGTTGGTGTTTAAATTAGAATAATAGTGATATTAACTGGTTTTCCTTGTAGGTATATGGATATTATCCTATTACAGACAGCATTTGCTTCAAGATAGATCTTGAAGTGTTCTATTTGATAATGAATGCAACACTATTCATCTTGAACTTGTCATTCTTGATATAGTAAGCCATATGATTGTCAGATTAAAAATGGACAATACAATACCAGCCCATTTCAGCTCATGAATGCCTAGGACATTGATCTTTATGTGTTTCATTTCATTTTTGACAACTTCCAATTTTCCTAGGCTTTGTATATTCTGCATATCTAGTATTAATGGATGTTTGCATGGATGTTTTCCTCTTTTTGAGTTGTGTTCCATTAGCAAATGAAGGTCCTGAAAACTTTACTCCATATGCGTCATCATGGTCAACTCTACTTTGAGGAGGCAACTCTTTTCCAGTTATATTTTGAATACCTTCCAATCTGGAGGACTCATCTTCTGGTACTGTATCTGACATACTTCAATATTCAATATTCTGGTGCTATCTGTCAGTGTTTCACTGCTATTCATAAGGTTTTCAGTGGCTAAACATTCAAAAGTAGTCTGCCTCTCCTTTCAAGTCTTTCTCAGTGTGGAAGCACTACTGAAATCTGTCCACCATGGGTTAATCTGCTGGCATTCAAAATACCGGTAGTATAGTTTCTAGCATCACAGCAATATGCAAGCCTTCAGTGTTCTACAAACTGAAAGAAGAAAGATGCAAATCAAAACAACAATGAGATATCATCTTACTCCAGTGTTAATAGCAACATTCCAAAAAACAGAAAACAACAAATGCTGGAAAGGGTGTGGAGAGACTGGGACCCTCCTACACTGCTGGTGGAATTGTAAAATGGTGCAACCACTGTGAAAAGCAGTGTGACTCTTTCTCAGAAAGTTGAAAATAGAAATACTGAACGACCCAGCAATTGCTCTACTTGGTACATAAACCTCAAGAAATAAGAGCTGTGACACAACTAGGTATATGCACATCCATGCTGATTGCAGCACTATTCACAATAGCAGAAAGTTGGAGACAGCCTAACTGCCCATCAACAAGAATGGTTAAACAAATGTTGATACATACACCCAATAAGCTATTATACAATGTTGAAGAATAATGAAGAATCTGTGAAACATCTCACTACATGGATGAACCTGGAAAACATTATGCTAAGTGAAATTAGTCAATCACAAAAGAACAAATATTGTATAAGCCCATTGTTGTAAAAAGATTTTCTTGCTAAATGAAATATTCTATGATAGTTACAGGGCAGGTGGGTGTGGGATGGAAAAATAATACATAAAGTGAATACTGTTTTAAAAAAAATAAAAGTAGATAGAAGCAAATACTGTTAACTGATAATACATGGAAGGGATTGCAATCATTGTAGCAAAATAAAGCACATGATTTCTTAATTGTAAAACTGATGATCTGTTTTGTAAACCTTCACTCAATTCACAATAAAAAGTTTTTAAAGAAATCATATATCCAACAAAATTGTCCATCAAATATGATGGTGAAATTAAGATATTTCTAGATAAACAGAAATTAAAAGAATTTATAAAAACCAGATCAACCTTGTAAAAAATACTGAAGGGAGTTCTCCGGACAGAGAACCAACAATAGCAGACAACAACCTGAGACTAACATACATGACAATATCATCCAGAACTCAACACATATAAGGAGGTATTCAAAGTAAAATATATCTACAGGACTGAAAATAAGAAAACCTGAGATACCAGTTTGTAACAAAAAATTCTAATGAAGTAAAAAGAGAGAATAATATAGTTACAGAACTTCCAAAACACAAGGGAATCAAATAAATTTCTAAGTAAATGAATAAATAAATGAAAATAAACCTAACTGTAACCCTAAAACTAGATCAAGCCTTACTCCTAACCCTAGCCCAACCTCTACCTCTAACACTAAAAAAGAAAAATTTTTAATGCCACTTAACATGTTTTAAAAGAAAACCAAGACTAAAATTTTACTAAGAGATCATTAAATTTAAATTCTGAAGCACAAATAAATCTAAAGCAAAATCAAGTCCCATGATAACCAACTAGTTTTGAAATTCTCTCCAAATTAAGTTTACATGAACAATTTTGTATCATAAGGTAGCTGATTATATTTGCCTTCCCTTCTCCATTTGTTCTCAGTCCTTCTCTGCCTTGATCTATGTCTCTGGGGACTGTCACCTGCTGTGGACTCCTCAGACAGGCTCCCTTGTTCTCTGAATTTGGTCAGTGGGTGAAAATCAGAAAGCAGGAAACGAGAGCTGTCAGGGTAACTTTACCTCCACTCCTTACCTGCCTCTGTTGCATGGTTCTGCCAGGGACTGAACCCCACTAAGATAATAGCTTCCTTCCCTAGCTCCAGCATTCACAGGCAAAGAATACACCATTGCTCCTTGAGGCCTTGCTCTGTAACCAATCTTGCTAGTTCCTGGTGCCTCACCATCCTTTGTTAGTTCTCTTAATCCTGCCCATATTTATCAACTAGGCCCTTTGTGAATATCTATTCTCAATTCCAAAACAGCACACCCTCTATTTCCTGAACAATCCTGTAAATATGTAAAATTATTTAATTTTGCTTAAGACAAATCTAATACTTTTAGTATATTTTTATATGTGGAAAATAAATTTTTCAGAAATTGCTACCAACTATGTTATATATGGAGTCCTGGTGTGGCACTGTGGGTTAATGCGCCAGATTGCAAAGCCATTTGAACTGCATGGTTGGCAGTTCAAGCTCACCAGTTGCTCCTTGGAAACCCTATACAGGGTTGCCATGGGTCAGAACTGACTCGACGGCACTTAACAACAATAACAACATGTTTTATATAATGTATAACTTAGAAAATATTTTATTTTATTTTTTTTGTTATATGAGTACAATAAGTCCCTAGTTTAAGAATTTCTGATTTATGGGCAGCTTGTACAAGAAACAGACAACCATAAAACATACTGTATTGAAAATTTGAATTCATAATAAGGGATACATGCATTGTGATGCTCATGAAAACATTGCACAGCTTCAGTGGTTTGTGGCTCCAGGAAAGAGAACACCATCCACTTTTCAAGTTGGATCACACTGCCATTAACACCGTTGAGTGTGTAACTTTGTATTTGGCTTAAGCTTTATTCTTATTTACCTTTGCAATCATGTCTCTAAAGTGTTAGTCCAATGCAAGTGCTGGAGACGCATCAAAGAAAAGGAAAATTATCACAAGTGAATATAAAGTGGAAACGATTAAGTGATCAGAAAGACCTTCTTCACATTTTTTTTTAAATCCTTTTTTGTGTTTGCTCTTCTATCTTAGTGGTATTGAGAGATTCGTCTGCCAGCTCACTGGTTCTGCCTTCCATCTCATCTATTCTATCATTTGCCCTTTCAGAGTATTGTCTATTTCTGATATTCTGTTATTGATCTTTCTGTAGGTTTTGAATTGTTTCCAATGGTGTATCTATCTTATTTGATTGTTCCTGTAGCACTTTCTTGACTTCTTATTTTTCTCAACTCCATTGTAAAGTGTTTTGAAACATTTTATAATCATTTTTCTGAATTTCTTCTCAGGCATTTCCAAGGCCTGCCCTCCTTCCAGAATGGAGTCCAGGTCTACCTCTAGGTCATTTGTCTCAGACATTTTATCTTGTTTCTGGACATG
>NW_006408887.1:601500-615662 GCF_000296735.1 Chrysochloris asiatica | reverse complement strand
CTTTAATGTCCTAATTTCCTGTCTTCAAAGTTGCCCGAGAGATTCCAAGTTGTCAGTGTTGGTTGTTATGCTAAACCTCAGGCTCCAGTCCAACCTTTGGCTCCCTTTCTCTCCCTTCAGCCCTCTCCTACTCTTTCCCGTGATAAAAAACAGAACAAAAATGAAACAGATATTAAAAGTTCAGGGCCTCCGCTTGGGCTGAGTATCTTTGCGCATGCCTGGCAGAAGAACCCACCGGCGGTGAGGGTGGGGGGTGGCCATTCGGCTCAGGCTCTCCCTTTTTCAACAGAATGGAAGTGGGCAAACAGTGAATGCACCAATTACCAGATACCAAAGAAAAAAAGAAAATTAGAACAAAGCAAAACTGACAAAGTGTATTGTCCACCTTTGCTCCAAGGTTCTCGCGGCATTTTTCCATGGAGTGTCTGCTCCCCTGCTGGGTCTTGCCGTTTGGTCATGCCCAAGATGTCAGCTCTGGGCTGCCAAGCCCAGCAGATTCAAAAGTTCACGATTTCTTACTTCAGCTTCAAGTTCCACTAGCTATAAGCCTCCAAACTTTTAAAATATTCCTAGCTCTGTGGTTCCAAGTTTTGGAGCTCTTCCCTGGATCTGCTTTGCCTGGTAGTCTGTGGTATGGCAAAAGGCGAACTTCACTGCACCTCCACCCTAGCCGCTATCAAGCCTCACCTCCTCCCACAATCAAGTGATCAGAAAGAGATGAAATGCCATCAATCACTGGAAAAATATTAAGCTGCAGTGGGTCAAGGATTGGAACAAGTTTAAAGGATAAAGTGAAAATAATGAAGTATGTGAAAAGTTCTGCTGTTGAAAACTGCAATTATTACTAAACAATGCAGTGGTTTAATTATTGAAATGGAAAGACTGTTGATAATTTGGTTGGGTTATTAAAATAAGCATAGTGTGCATATTAGCCTGACTTTTGAGCTAGGAAAGACTCAAAAAGCCTTTTCAGTGAATTAAAAGCTGAGTGTGCAACAAGTGAGAGTGATTACGGTGAAGGATTTTGGTGAGTAGAGATTGGTTGAATTATTTTAAAGTGAGGTCACGTTTGCATAGTATTAAGGTGCTAGATGAAGAAATCAGTGATGATGTTTTTCTTCAGTGTTTTATATGCATGATGCTGCTGTGTGCTGTCAAGTCAGTTCTGATTCACAGCTACCTTGTATAGTGTCTCCAAGGCTGTATGTCTTTACAGGATCCTTATCTTTCTCCCAAGGAGTAGCTGTTAGATTTGAACTGCTGACCTTGAGGTTAGCAGCCCAAATCACTAGCTACCAGGGCTCTTTTATATAGGCAAAGAAAGGTATAATATGTATTGTATTTGTATATTAAGACAAACATTTGACTGACTGATGCTAAATAAGAACTGTACCTACCTATTCTGAGTTACTTACTAATTCAATTGAAAGACAAACTTTAAAGAATGAATCTTGTTCATAACACAGTGCCTATACCCTATGTACCTCCCCTACTCCATTCATTCTCCATCCTGCTCTGCTGAGAATACACAGAGAACAATATTCAATAATTTCTACTTGTACAATTAAATGATATTAAATACATTTTTCAAGTTGTGCAACCATTCTCATCCTCTTATTGTGAGTTGTTCCTCTCCAATTAGTATGAACTCACTGTCTCCTAAATTTCCTATTTTTTGAGTTGCTGTTGTTAATTTGATCCCAAATAGATAGATCTTAAAAGATCTATCTTAAAAGGCAGACATTCTTTACTAGTTAAGCTAAATGATTATTTTGTTTCAAAGTTCTTAAAACCTGAATTTTTTTTGGCTTAAGGTTTAAAGATTATCTTAAGGCAGTAGTTTTGGGTGTTTATCCAGCCTGTATGGATCCAGAAAATCTGGATTCCATGACAATTTGAGATTTTGGTCTGTATGTCCCCCTTTTGATCAGGATTATTTTATAGTATCTTTGCTCATTAAGGGCAGCAGGGAGGCATTATCTAGTTCTATGGGCTCTTGGCAATGAAGGAAGCTGATCATGGAATCAATCAGCTATACATTCAGTTTCCTTCTCCGATTTCCTGACTAACCTCTTCCTCTGTTACTGCAGGCAATTAGAGACCAATTCTACATTGAATGACTGGTTGCAAACTTTCAAGGCCCCAGGTACTATGGAACTAACCAGGAGACAGAACAGAAACACTAAACACAATATTAGGCGAATTAACTGGGGTGTCCCGTGAAACCATGACCCTAAATCTACAAACCAAGAAACTGAATCCTAAGAAGTGTTTGGTTGTACGTAAGTAACCTGAATTTCTACTCTCTTTTTTTTTGGTCATTTCTTTTCAATACACAATGTTTTTCCAGTTCAATGTTTGACAGGTATACAAACCAGACCAATAAATAATATCATTATAAATGGAGAAAAGACTGAAGTTGCCAAGGATTTTTTTTTTTTTTTTAACTTGTATTCATGTGGAAGTAGCAAGTAAGGAATGAAATGACGTATTGTCCTGGGAAAATCTGTTGCAAAAGGCTTAAGTGTTAAAGAGCAAAGATCTCACTTTGAGGATCAAGGTGTGCCTGATCCAAGCCACAATATTTTCATTTGCCTAAGGAGCTCTGGTTTCGTAGTGGTTATGAATCAGGCTGTGAACCGCAAAGTCAGAAGTTCGAAACTACCAGATGTTCTGCAGGAGAAAGATGAGGATTTCTGCTCCCGTAAAGATTTACAGCCTCAGAACACCTGTACAGGGTCACTGAGTCAGAACCCACTTGATAGCACATAACAACAACAACATATACATGTGAAAGTTGGACAATGTCCTAGGTTAAGTACTGCCATTTTGATCTCAAATGGTTGATTATTCTAAGATATGCATACCTCCCTAGTGTTTCTGTTTCCCAGTATATAACATGGACTGCTAAAAGAACAACCAAATCTGTCTGGGAAGAAGTACAGACAGAATGGTTTTTAAAAGCAAGGATGGTGAGACATTGTCTCACATACTTTGGACACGTTATCAGGAAGGATCAGTCTCCTGAGAAAGACTGGTAAAGTTGAGGGTCAAAAAAGAAGGACCCTCAACAAGATGGATTGACACAGTAGCTACAACAGTGGGCTCAAACAGCAGTGATTGTGAGAATAGCCCAGGACCAGGCAGTGTTTTGTTCTATTGTACATAGGGTCACTATGAGTCAGAATTGAATCCAACAACAACAGGTGAATTATTTTTGGTCTGATGAGCCCTTACTGGAAGTCCTAGACCATAACCAAATGAAACAAAACCAAACCCTCTGCCACTGAGTCCATTCCAACTCCTAGGAGCCATACAGGAAAGAGTAGAACTGCCTCATAGAGTTTCCAATGTTGTAATCTTTACAGAAGCAGACTGCTGTGGAGTTGCTAATTAGGTTCAAACCACCAACTTTTCAGTAAGCAGCTGAGTGCTTAACCATTGTACCACCAGGAACCCCAGCACAAGGCACACCAATTACCCTAAGCATTTTTCTCTGATGCTAAGGGTGATTTATCTTATAGGACATCTATTTTATGTTATTGTTGTTAAGTACTATTGAGTCAGTTCTGACTCATGTAGACCCACACACATAGTCTTGGATGATACTCCCATCTCAAGATCTTTAACTTAATCACATCTGCAATGCCCCTTTTTATTATGCAAAGTAGCATTCACATATTCTGGAACTGTCCAGCTGAATGAACAGATTCTTTTCCAGAGTCCCCAGATACCTTTCCTCACCAAAAGCAGAATCCCCAGTTGAGCCCATCTGGAATTATGATCTTCAGTATTGTGTACTAGTTAATTTTGCTTTCAGCTGCTAAGTTTTTGGTAATTGTTATCTAACCATAGAAAATTATTCTGCTAAAATTCTCAATGAGTTTACTGCTTCATTGGAGGATATTACATTAAACAATTTTGAAAGGTACTGCAATCATAAGGCAAGCTGAATAATTGAGAAAATAAAACTGATATTGAGGTCTTTCCAATAGGATTAAAAGAAGAGTTCAAAGAGCAAATGGGACTTAAAATTAAGACTTGAAGGATGAGGATGAAAATTGAGTAACTGCAGAGGAGTAGACAGTATAGTCCAAGTGTGTTCAAGAGGCAAGGGGAGCATGAACAATGATGGAGAAATAGAATGAGTATAATGTATGTGTGGGGAAAAAATAGGTTTGGCCTGGCCAGAAGAATGTATTTTCAGTTGTGTAAAAAGTTATCCCAAACTAAAAGCAGTTTAAAACAAACATTTTTCACCAGTTTCTCTCTGAGTTTCAGGAATATGCTAGTGGCTTAGGTGGGAGGTTCTACCTCAGTGTTTCTCATAAATTTCACTCCAGTATTTGACTGGTACTGAGGTCAACTATAATCTTGATTGGATCTGGAGGATCTACTTCATTCACAAAGCTTACTCACAGAGCTTGTTGATTGGAAGTCTCAGTTTCTCACCATGTGAGCTTCTCTATAGGGCTATTCACAACATGGCAGCTTGGATTTCCCAAGACCAAGTGATACAAAAGAGAGAGACATAAATTACAATGTCTTCTATAATTTAATCTCAGAAGTGACATACTGATCCTGACACAATGTGGCAGAGTCTATGCAAGGGTATGAAAATCAGAAAATAAGGTTGGGGATCAGCTTGGAAGGCTGCTGACATAAGGACAAAATAGCTAAATCTAAGTAATATACTTTGATCTAATAAGAGGTTGCTGTTAAGTGCTGTCGAGTTGGTTCTGATTCAGTGACCCTATGTATGTAGGGTTTCCTAGGAGCAGCTGGTGCATTTGAACTGCTGACCTTGTGGTTCGCAGTCCAGTGCTGATCCTACCATGCCACACAAGAAGTCCGAAAGTATGGGCACTTGTTGTTGTTAAGTGCCGTCAAGTCAGTTCCAACTCATGTCCATCCTATACAGGGATTTTTGAGGAGCAGCTGGTGAGTTTAAATAGCTTACCTTGCAGTATAAACTGCCCTTGTGGTCCAATGCTTATACTATAGTGTCACACCAGGACTAAAGGGACTAAAATGTCCTATGGGCCTTCTGTTGTATTCAAGAAGAGCAAATTATGCAATTTTTGAAGAAAGAATTAATGTGCACAATAGTTCTTAATTGATTTCTTTTTTACAACTTATTGTTGAGTTCGCCTACCGACAAAAAATACTATTCCTACCAAAGGACAGTGATATTAGTGAAAATGGCAGAGTGAATGGGAAATTTTAGAGTTCCTTTATTCCACAAATCAAAAAGGTAATAAAAACTTTAACAATCAACTTTTGCAGAACTATAATTGAGTCCAAAGTGTACAACAACCAGGGGAAATGAATAAAAAAGTGGCTATATTTTGGTAAAAGGGTATGTAACTGGAAATTTTTTTCTTTCTCATTATTTTTTTCCTAATGTGTGTTTATTTGATTATTGCTGTTGTTGTTAAGTACTGTTGAGTCTATTATGACCCATAATGACCCTATACAGGGTTTCCAAGGAGCAACTGGCGAGCTTGAACCACTGACCTTACAGTTCAAATGGCTTTGCAGTCTGGCGCATTAAGCTACAGCGCCACACCAAGACTCCATTTGATTATTAGTGAGGCTAAATATATTTTCCCATTTTTCTGACAGAGAATAAAATTTCAGATAGAATTATAATTAGTTTGGGAGTTATATACATTTAATCTGACTTCATAAACAAATGTTCCCATTTGTGTCATTATGTATGATATTTGAATATTGTTAGTAATAATAGTTTGCTGAATATCTTTTTATTATGGTAAAGTATATATAACATAAAAATTTTGAACTTAATGATTTTTAAGTGAGCAATTCAGTGGGATTACTTACATTCACAATGTTATGCGACCATCAACTTCATCCTTTTTCAAAAATCTTTTATCATCCCAAACAAAAACTCTATGCCTCATAGCCAATAACTCCTTACTTACCCCTTCTCCCAGTCTATGTCATTGCTGTTAGGTGCCATGGAGTTGGTTCCAACTCATAGTGACCAAATGTACAAGAAAGAAATACTGTTTGGTCGTAGATTATTCTCACAATTATTGTTAATTTTGAGCCCACTTTTGCAACAACTGTGATAATACATCTTGTTGAGGGTCTTCCTGTTTTTTTTCTGACCCTCTACTTTACAAAGCATGATGTTCTTCTCCAGGGACTGATCCTTCCTAATAATATGTCCGAAATATGTGAAATGTAAGTCTTGTTGTCCTCGCTTCTAAGTATTCTTGCTGCACTTCTTCCAAGACAGATTTTTTGTTCTTCTGGCAGTTCATGGTATATTCAATATTGCTTGCCAGCACCATAACTCAAGCACGCAAATTTTCTTCTGTCTTCCTTATTTATTGTCCAGCTTTCATATGCACATGAGGTGATTGAAAATACCATGACTTAGGTCAGGTGTACCTTAGTTTTAAAGGGACATCTTTGCTCTTTGTACGTTAAAGAGGTCTTTTGCAAGTTTTCCAATGTAATGTGTAATTTGATTTCTTGACTGTTATTTCTATGATCTTTGATTGTGGATCCAAATAACCCAACCTATTGGTGTTGTTTCTAGGTACTGCTGAGCTGATTTTAACTCATTACAACCCTATGCACAACAGAGTGAAACATTGCCCTGTCCTGTACCAACCTTACAATAATTGTTATGCTTAAGCCCATTGCTGTAGCCACTGTGCCAATCCATCTCATTGGGGGCATTCCTCTTTTTCACTGACCCTCCACTTTACCAATCATGATGTCCTTTTCTTTCTTTTGTTTTTTCTTCAAGTTTTTATTGTGAATTGAATGATAGTTTACCTGGGAGAACATCAACTTTACATTCATCCTATCGTATTTCATTTCATTGTGATAATTACAATCCCCTTCATGCATCATCATTCAACAGCACTTGTTTCCATTACCTCTGTTTTTTTTTTATGTACACTGAAACACTCAGAAATATATAATTCAACAACCAAAGGGCATACCCAGCAAGTCTGTCCCCACCCCCTCGACCACTAGCAGACAGCCCCTCTCCCTCCTTGAATCTAGAGTCCCCAGCTTCTCCATCTCTCCACATCATTGCCTTTGCCTCCATCTCTAGTGTTGCTGCTTCTCTGGACAGGGTCCCACACTCTGCTCTTCTCCCTTGATGGTCCACTCCTGGACTGCAAGATCAACTACTCCCTCCTTTTGTTACAAAATGTCTACCTTTACATTTGCAACAATTGCAATCAGTCCTGATAGCAATTGTTCGCTATTGAACCACGAGAGTCTTATCCTCGTCACCTTTCACCACTCCCATCTAGACAGGTTGGAAACCACTCAGTGGAGATTCTACCTTTCCCTGCATCTTCTGAAACTAAACTCCCTCTTGAAAACTTGTAATCCAGTCACTTCGTACTTTTGTAGCTACCCGCCCCCCTCATTTTGGGTAACCAATGTCTAAGTTGCCCACCCCTGTAAACTCTATGTACAGAGGGGGTGGGAATGATCCTTGCTGTGGGAATGATCTTCCCTCTTTTAAGCTACTACATCCATAAGTATAGGTCAAGTTCATTAAACTGCAGCAGATTACACTTTTTTACTCTTCTTTTCTTTCTTCCTCTAGTCAAGTTCTGATCATCCAGCTATTGAAGCTAGGTCAAATGGGTACTATCTGCAAGTATGGACGTTCTTGTGCATCTCCTCTCTAATCTACTTTCTACTTTCTGTCTAATCTACTTTCTGTATATATGAATTTGCCTGTTCTAGATGTTTCATAGAAATGGAATTTTGTAGTATTTGTCCTTTTGTGTCTGACATATTCCACTCTGCATAATGTTTTCAAGGTTCATCCATGTCTTAGTATGTTGTTGTTAAGTGCTGTTGAGCTGGTTCTAACTCATAGTGACCGTGTATAGAGTTTCCAAGGAGCAGCTGACCTTGTGGTTTGCAGTCAAGTGCTGATCCTACAGTGACACACCAGGAGTCTTGTTGTAGATGTATCAGGACCTTATTTCTCTTCATGGCTGAGTAATATTCCACTGCATGCATATATCACATTTATTTTTTTCATTAATCTCTTGCTGGACACTTGGTTTGTTTCCACCTTTTGGTTAATGTGAATAATATTGCTACTTATATAAGTGTATATGTATCTGTTTAACTCCTGGTTTTCAAATCTTCTGGGTATGTGCCTAAGGGTGGAATTGTTGTGTCATATGATAATTCTGTTCAACTTGTAGAGGAACCGCAAAACTGTTTTCTACAACAGCTGCATGATTTTAGCTTCTCACCAGCAGTGTATGAGTACTCCAATTTCTCCTCATCCTTGACAACATTTGTTATTTTTCTTGGCATCAATCTACCTACCTAATGGGCATTTTAGTAGATGTGAAGTGGTATCTCATTGTGGTTTTGATTTGAATTTCCTTAATGACTAATGATGTTGAACATTTTTTGTCTGCTTATTGGAAATTTGTGTATGTTCTTTGGAGAAATATTTATTCATGCTCTTTGCCCATGTTTTAACTGGGTTGTTTGTCTTTTTGTTGTTTAGTTTGAGTTCTTTATGTATTCTGGATATTAAACCCTCATCAAATACAGGATTTACAAATATTTTCTCCCATTCAGTTTGAAACAGAATGAATGTATTTAAACTGGGTTTGGGGCAGCACATCCTCCAGGCAGCACAGGAAGGACAGAAATTCCCTTGTAGAATCTTTTTTAGGTATGCCTCTTAATGACTGATTATGATGATATAGTGCAAGAATCTCTGAGATAGCTGATAAGCTTTGCTATTTACAATAGTCTCCTCCCTGTTTTCATAGTCTGGCATAATATACGTGATACATTGCTGCAATCAGTTGTGGTTGTGGGAAGTGATTCCTTTGTTCTGTGTGCCATATAAAGGGTCATCGTGTGGAGAAAGAACTTTGGAATTTCATCATGGCATCATATCCATGATTTCCCTCACCTGGGTGATACATGTTTGTTTTGTTTTTTTACTCCTGCTTATGACTTAATAAAGAGTCTACTCGACGACACTTAACAACAACAACAACAACATAATACTGAAGTTCTGGTACTGTAGGATAACTGTTAACTGCAAGGTTGACAACTCAAATCCATCTGCTGCTCTTTGAAAACCCTATACAGGATCACAATGTGTTGTAACCAACTCAGAGGCACATACAATAACAAAATACTAAAAAAAAAAAAAAAAAATTCTACTATTCTATGAGTTATTTTTCACTCTCATTGAAGTGTTTGTTGTTTGAGCACAAATACTTTAAAAATTGTGATGAAATCCAATTTATTAATTTTTTTCTGTTGTAACTTGGGACTTTGGTGTCATATTTAAGAAAACATTGCCAAATCCTAGGTCTTGAATAAGAATTTTATTATACTTTAGCTCTTAAATGTAGTACTATGATGTAAAGTAAGTTTTTAACTTCATTGTTTTTATGTAGAAATCCAGTTCTCCTAGCACCAATTGCTGAAAAGCCTGTTCTTTACCCATTGAGTGGTCTTAACACTTTGGTCTAAAAGACATTGACCATAGATTTGAGGATTAATTTCTGGTCTCTCCATTGGTGTATATGTCTTTTCTAGTGTCAATAACACTTCTTTTGATTACTGTAGCTTTGTAATAGGTTTTGAAATTGGAAAGTGTGACTCTTCCAACTTTTTCAAGAATGTTTTGGCCATTCAGGGTCCCTTGAATTTCTATATGAACTTCAGAATTAGTTTTTTTATTTCTAAAAAAGAGAATGCTTTTGAGATTTGATAGCGATTTCATTGAACTTGTATATTGCCATCTTCACAATATTAAATCATCTAATCCATGAACATGGGACATTGTTATAGTTTGAATTGTGTCCTGTAAAAATATGTGTTGTAAATCTTAGCCTCTGTAACCATAGTTATGATCCCATTTGGGAATGTGTTTTCTTTGTTATGTTAATGTGATTATTAATGTACAGTGTGTGTTTTAAGTCAATCTATTTGAGATATTAAAGAGACTAAACAAGCAATCAAGCAGCAGAGATGGGGGAAGAGAGATGCCAAGCTACATGAAGATTGTCAAGGAGCAGAAGCTCAAAGGAGACCCACAGAGCAAGAAAGCCTTCCCCTACTGTCAGCACCCTGAATTTGGACTTCTCTTCTCCTAACTCTGAGAAAATACATTTCTATTAGTTAAAACTACCCACTTTGTGTATTTCTTTATAGCAGCATTAGATATAACTAAGTCAGATTTATTCACATTTATTTAGGCCTTTAAAAATTTCTTTTAGCATTGTGTTGTAACTTTAATTTCAAGTACAAGTCTTGTGCTTCCTTGGTTAACCTTATTCTTAAAGATTTTATTTTTTTGTTGATATTGTAAATGGCCATGGTTTCTTAATTTCTTTTTCAGGTTATTAACTGCTGATGTATAGAAATACAGCTGATTTTTGTGTGTTAAATTTATGTGCTATAACTTTGTTGAATTCATTTATTAGCTTCAATAGTTGTGTGTGTTTATGTGTGTAATCTTTGGGTTTCTTACATATAAATTAAAGTCATTTGTGAATCGAGATAGTTTTACTTCTTTTGTTTCAATTTCAGATTTAAAAATTTTCTTCTTCTTGCCTAATTGCTTTGGCTAGAAATTCTAGTACTCTATTGAATAGAAGTGGTAAATGCAAACATCCTCATCTTTTTCCTGATTTTAGGTGAAAAGATTTGTCTTTCACCATTAAGTATGAAGTTAGCTATAGGATTTTCATATATATATCTTTAATCATATGGAAGAATTTCTCTTTTATTTATAATTTATTGAATGGCATTATGAAAGGGTGTTGGATTTTGTCACATACTTTTCCTGCATCAATTGAGATATCATGTAGTTTTTCTTTCATTCTATTGTTATGATGTACTGCATTGATCAATTTTCTTATGTTGAACCACCATTGAATTTCTAGGATAAAACCCCCTTGTTCATGGTGCATTGTTGTTGTTGTTGTTGTTAAGTTCCGTTGAGGAGGTTCCGACCCATAGCGACCCTGAACAGGGTTTCCGAGGCTATAAATCTTTATGGGAGCAGAACACCTCATCTTTCTCCAGCAGAGCAGCTGATAGTTTCAAACTGTTGACCTTGTGGTTCGCAGCCTGATTTATAACCACTATGCTACCAGAGGTAGCCCATTTAAAATGCTGTTGAATTCAGCTTTCTAGTATTTTATTGAGGATTTTTACGTCTAGGTTCATAAGGAATAGTGATCTGTAGTTTTCCTTTCTTTTTTAGTGTCAGAATGCAGTGCAGTGGCTAACTTTATGTGACTCTTCTACCCATTGTTCTTGTAATGTCTATCAAACAACTTTTTTCCCCAATAGTGTGGGCAAGAAAAGGTGGGAAAAGATGCTGATGGGAGATATGATTCAGTTATGATTTTTAAAGGAGTTAATCATGATTGTAAAAACTTGGAACTCATTTTAAAACTTGGGTTTAAAATGAGACATCCCAGAAGTAGGAGTCAGGATCACACTACTGTCAAAGAAGAAAAATCTAGAGAGGAGTATGTTCTTTGGATCCAGAGATCCTTTTACATTGAACCTCCTCCACCCAGGAACACAAAGTTGCAATACCAGAGGTGTGGCAGAGGGGCAGCAACAGAAACAAGGGTGTGAGAAATAACTCTTGTGGGTGTGGTCCATCTTCAGGAATTCATGAGATTGCTAGACCTGGCAGACAGATTGTTGAAACAAGCAGGCTGTTCTAGGACTAGGAAATTTAAATAAGAATACAGTCATTAAGACCATAGGCAAGCTATTTTGTCTTCTCTGGAGGAGGGAAAATGGGAAGTGCCATAGAATTGTAATTGGGAACTGGAACTGGAGGAGGGACTTTTTGGACACAAGAATAAAAACAGTTTATGGTGGGCCATGTGGCGCATCTGCCCATGTCTACTGAGCTGGGCACCTGATTTTACAAAATCGAATAAAGAAAACTTACTCTCACTAAAATGAGTACAGATTGGATTACTTGAGTGTTTGTTGGTATGGACAACGTTTCTCACAAATTCAGAGCATGACACAGAACAATGAGATTCCCAGCCCATGGACCAAGTAAAATGGAGTGAATTTTGGCAGGAGGTTAGTTTGTAGAGTGGGGTACCTCCTTGCACTTAATTAGGGGAGCTAGAGTAGTGGTAGAGTAGTGGTTACGAGTTGGGCTGCTAACCTCAAGGGCAGCAGTTCGAAACTACCAGCCGTTATGTGGTAAAAAGATGAAGCTTTATGCTCCAGTAAATACTAACTGCCTCAGAAACCGTATGTAGGGTCGTTGTGAGTCAGAACTGACTCCAGGGCACACCACCACCAACAGGTTTTGCTGACTCAAGGAGTTAGAATCAAATGTCTTCAGGCTGAGACTTATGGTGGACTGGTGTGTCCTGTGGGCATTTATCAGCAGCCCTAAAAGAGCTTCTTGTGTTGACATTTTTTATTTTGATTTGAATGCAGGTTTACAGAGCACTTCATCCATTTTTTTTTTTTTTTTTTTCTAATTGTGAATCAAGTGAAGGTTTGCAGAGCAGATCATCCGGTTTACATTCAACAGATCACATACTTCACATCTTCACAATGATTGCAATCCCCTCCATGTACCATCAGTTAACAGTATTTATCTCTATTTCCTTTAACTCTTGCATTTCTCCCTATGTCTCCCAATACCTTCATCTTACCTCTGACAACCTTCCTCTTGTTGTATATTACCTTCCCTGTCAGCCATGTTAACGTGTGTCTAACTGCTAGCCTGTGAATATTTTTCCCTTCCTTCTCTCCCTATGCACACACCCCCAACCATAATAGAATGTTTCTTTTATCAAGAAAACCTTTTCTTAGCTTTTTACAACAGTGGTCTAATACAATGTTTGTCCTTTTGTGATGGACTAATTTCATTCAACATAATGTCCTCCAATATAATGTCCTCCATGTTGTGAGGTGTTTCACAGATTCATTGTTATTCTTTCATAGCATGCCGTTGTGTGCATTTACCAAAGTTTGTTTATCCATTCTTCCATTGACTGAGCATTTAGGCAGTCTCCATCTTTTTGCTATTGTGATTGAGGTTGTAATGAACATGGGTGTGTATATGTCTATTTGTGTCCCTGCTCTTATTTCTTGAGGATATTTACCAACTAGATAGATGGCTGGATCATACAGTATTTCTATTTTCAACTTAAAAAAAAAAAGACCATACCATTGTTTCACAGTGATTGCACCATTTTACAGTCCCAGCAGCAGTGTAGGAAAATCCCAATCTTTTCATACACTCGCCAGATTTTTTTTTTTTTTTTAACTTTACTATTAATGTTGGAGTAAGATGATATCTCATTGCTTTGATTTGATTCCTGTTGTGGCACTGAGGGTTAATGTACTATACTGCAAAGCTTATTTGAACTGCAAGGTTAGCAGTTCAAGTTCACCAACTGATCCTCAGAAACTCTATACAGGGTCATTATGGGTCAGAACCGAATTAACGGCATTTAACAACAGCAGCGATGGCTAATTGGACTCCTGGTGTGGCACTGTGGGATCAGCACTGGACTGTGAACCTCAATGTCAGTGGTTCAAATCCATCAGCTGCTCCTTGAAAACCTTGTACAGGGTCGCTGTGAGTTGGAACCAATTCAATGGTACTCAACAACAACAACAATGGCTAATGATCATGAGCATTTCTTCATATGTTTATTGGTTACCTGAATGTCTTATTTGATGATGTGTCTGTTCATGCCCTCTGCCCATTTTTAATTGGATTATTTGTATTCTTGTTGAGGTATTGAAGTGTTTTGTTAATTTCAGAGAGTAGTCCTTTGTCTGGTATGTCATTACCAAACATTTTTTTCCAAGTCTATTGGTTCCCTTTAAACTCTTTTGATGAAATCCTTTGATTCACTTAAGTGTCTAATTTTTAGGAACTCCAGATATCTATTTTGTCTTCTGTCTGTGTGTTTTCAATTATGTTTGATAGTCTATTTATGCCATGTCTCAGAGCCACTAAGTATGTCCCTATATTTTTTGTTGATTATTTTTATAGGTTTTACAATTAAGGAGCTCTGGTAGCGTAGTGGTTACGAATCGGGCTGCGAACCTTAAGGTCAGCAGTTTGAAACTACCAGCCGCTCCGCGGGAGAAAGATG
>NW_006408887.1:598993-600110 GCF_000296735.1 Chrysochloris asiatica | reverse complement strand
TCAAAATGGATGTCAGAAGAGACACTGAAATTTGCTCTCCAGCATAGAGATGCTAAAGCAAATGTAAGAAATAAGGAGGTACAAGAGCTGGACAGAAAATTTCAAAGTTCAGCTAGAGAAGATAAAGTCAAATATTACAACAAAATGTGCAAAGATCTGGAGTCAGAAAACCAAAAGGGAAGAACACACTCAGCATTTCTCAAGATGGGGGAACTGAAGAGAAAAATTTATGCCTCAACTTTCATTATTCAAAGATTCTCTGGGCAAATTATCAAATGATGCAGAAAGCATCAAAAGAAGATGGAAGGAATACACAGAGTCACTGTACCAAAAGGAAATCATTAATGTTCAAGCTTTTTAAGAGGAAGCATATGATCAAGAGTGAATGAAACTTGAGAACAAACAAGATGGCGGATCGGGTGGAAATGCAGTGAAGAGCTCCGCCAGCAAAAACACAGAATACCAGACCTGGCAGGCTCAGGGGATGGTCCCAGAACTCTGAGCCACATATAAAGGAATGTTTAGAAGGTTGGAAGGCTTACAGTGGGGGGAATTTGTGGAAGAAGCAAGAGGTCCATTGCTTTCTAGTTTGGTATGCTCAGCTGCTCCAGGAGCCATCATCTTGGGTGAGACCAAGCAGGGGAAGGATTGGAGCGGCCACAGATGCCTGGCAGAACCGCGGACATAAAAGTGTGGATATTCTTTTATTTTGGTATCTGTTCATTGGTCCCTTGCTGTCTGAGCACCTCCACTCTGGTAGCTATAGGGGTGCCTGAGGTAGCAGACACCAGTCCCACCCTCGGAGGGTTCTATTACGCATGTGCACAGATCTCCTCAAAATTTAAAGAGACAATTTCCAATTAAAACCAAATGGCCACAGCCGGCCCTGAACTGTTTATAACTAGGAAAAGGGCCTGAACGGGGATTGTGGAGCGGGACAAGCAGACAAAAAAGGAAATAGGCCAAAAATTAAATCCTTCGTTACATCAAAATGACCAACAGTGGCATCTTGAAACTTCTCAAGCAGAGTGAAAACAGAAGCCCATTTCCTGATCACATCTACCTGGAGGCAATCAGAAAGCATAAAAAATACCAAAATACACACCCATCTAACTAT
>NW_006408887.1:595286-596492 GCF_000296735.1 Chrysochloris asiatica | reverse complement strand
GCTGTCATCTTGTCTAGATGGGTCTGGTGAAAAGAGATGGGGATAAGATTCAATGGTGAAGAATTGTTATCATGACTAATCGTGACTGTCACAATTGTAAAGGTAAAAAAAAGGGGAGTGGTTAATCTTACAGTCCAGAAACAGAGGACCCTCGGACCATCAAGAGAGGAACCCACAAGCAGAATTCGGGATCTTATCCAGAGAAGCAGCAGTGCCAGAGATGGAGGCAGAGATGGGGGCATGGAGAGGGGGAATGGCTGAGGACTCTACATTCATGGAATAATAAGAGAAAGACTAAGAGCTGGTGGCCAGGAACAGATTTCCAGAATGTGCCCTTTGGAGATGTAAATTATTATATATGTCTGAGTGGGGTTTTTTTTTTTTGTTGTTGTTGTTTGTTTTTTTAAAAAAAGCTAAAGTGGATAGAGAGAAATACTGTTAACTGATGGTACATGGAGGGGATTATAATCAATGTAATGGGAGTAAAGTCTTACTAAAGGCAATACAGAAATGGCTGCAAGTATACATTGATAGAGAACTTCCAGAGGTTCAAGTCGGATTCAGAAGAAGCCTTGGAATGAGGGATACTATTGCTGATGTCCGATAGATCTTTGCTGAAAGCAGAGAATACCAGAAAGATGTTTACCTGTGCTTTATTGATGATGCAAAGTCTTTCGATTGTGTGGCTCATGACAAGCTATGGACAACATTGCGAAGTATGAGTATTCCAGAGCACTTAATTGTACTCATGAGGAATCTGTACCTGACCAAGAGGCCGTTGTTCAACCAGATCATGGGAACATGGAATGGTTTAAAATTAAGAAAGATGTGCGACAGGTTTGTATTCTTTCACTATACTTACTAAATTTATATGCTGAGCAAATAATCTGAGAAGCTGGGTTCTATGAAGAAAAATGTGGCATCAGGATTGGAGGAAGACTCATTAACAACCTACAATATGCAGGTGATACAACCTTGCTTGCTGAAAGTGAAGGGGACTTAAATTTTTACTGATGAAGATCAAAGAGCACTGCCTTTACTATGGATTGCATCTCAATGAAAAGAAAACAAAAATCCTCACCACTGGATCAATAAACAACATTCATATCAATGGAGAAAAGATTGAAGTTGTCAAGGACTTTATCATGGATCAGCTATTAACACTCACGAAAGCAGCAGTCAAGAAATCAAACGATGTATTGCATT
>NW_006408887.1:591763-593961 GCF_000296735.1 Chrysochloris asiatica | reverse complement strand
TGTTTCTCTGGTTAGCTTTATTCCCAAGCATTTCATCTTTTGGGTGTCAATTTTAAATGCTATTGGTTTTCTGATTTCCGTTTCACCAGTGGAACCTTTGTTGAGAGCTTTTTGATTATTGATTTAATTGCCTTACTTTTTATATTATTGTTAAGTATCATTGGGTTGGTTCCAACTCATAGGAGTGATTGGTGGATTTGAACCTTGTGGTTAGCAGTCCAGTGTTTATCCTAGTGCACCACACCAGGTATATTGAAAATTTTCTATTTCATCTTGAAGCAATTTTGGTAGTGCTTTTGTTTCTACACATTTCCCATTTAGTGTATTGTTGTTGTTGTTAGGTGCCACTGAGTCAGTTCCTGATGATCTTTTTAGAGATCTCTTAATTAGTATAAAGGAATTTAACTGATTGTTGTATGTTGATTGTGTACCCTGACACTTTGCTGACTCTTTTCAATGAGTTCTAAGAGTTTTTTTGCTGAGTCTTGGAGATTTTCTATGTATAGGATCATATCATCTGCAAATAGAATTTTACTCCTTCTTTGTGAATCGGTTGCCTTTAATTTCCTTTTCAATCCTTATATCTCCTACTAAGACTTTCAGCCCAATATTGAATAGGAGTGGCAATAAACGACCTCCTTGTCTGGTTCCTGTTCTCAAAGGGAATAATTAAGCATTGAGAGTGGTATTAGATGTTGGTTTTGTTTTATACTCTTAATTGCATTGAGGAATTTCCCTTCTAATCTTATTTTTTTAATGTTTTATTGTGAATTATATGATAGTTTACATGAGAGAACTTTAGTTTTACATTCATTCCATCGTATATCATATCATTGCCATGGTTCCAATCCCCTTCATGCATCATCAACCGACCAAAGGGTATATCCTAGAAACCCGCCCCCTACACTTCCCCCTCCCCCCCCCAGTTTTCGGCCCACAGTCCCTCTCCGTCTCTGGGTCCAAAGTCCCCAGCCGCTTCATCACTCCACGTCATCATCTCTGTCTCCATCTCAGGCATCTCTGTTTCTCTGGGTAGGGTCCCGCTCTTGGATCTTCTCCATTGATGGTCCTAGAGACCTCCACTCCTACACTGGAGAATTAATCACTCCCTTCCTTGCTACAAAATGTCTACCTTTGCATTTCCCTTCTATTCTTATTTTATTGAGTGTTTTTATCAGGATTGTGTATTAGAGTTTGTTAAATGCCTTTTCTGTATTGATTGACATGATCATGTAGTTCTTTTCCTTTGTTTTATTTATGTAGTGAATTACATTGATTGTTTTTCTAATATTGAAGCATCTGCATACGTGGTATGAATCCCAATTGGTCATGACTTATTATTTTTGATGTATATTTTGTTTGTTTTTTTGTTTTTGGGACACAGTTAGATCTGTTGGCTAGGATTTTGTTCAGAATTTTTGTATCAATGTTCATGAGGGATATTGATCTATAATTTTCTTTTTTAGATATGTCTTTGTCTAGTTTTGATATCAGAGTTATGTTTGCTTCATAAATTGAATTCAGGAGTTTTCCATCCTTTTCTGTATTCTGGAATAGTTTGAGTCGAATTGGTGCCAGCCACTCTCTGAATGTTTGGTAGAATTCATCAGTAAAGCTATCTGGTCCTGTACTTTTTTAGTTGGGAGTTTTTTTTAAAAAAATGTTTTATTGTGAATTATGCAATAATTTGCATGGGAGAACATTAGTTTTACATTCATCCTATTATATATCATTTCATTGCCATGGTTACAATCCCCTCCATGCATCATCAGCCAACCAAAGAGTATGCCCTACAAGTCTGCCTCCCGGTCATCAGCACATACCCCTCTTGCTTTCTGTGTCTAAAGTCCCCAGCTACCCCATCTCTCCACGTCATCGTCTCTACCTCCATCATGGTGTCACTGTTTCTCTGGGTAGGGTCCTGCTTTCTGCTCTTTTCCCTTGATGGTCCCAGGGACCTCCGCTCCTAGACTGAAAAGTTAACCACTCCCCTCCTTGCTACAAAACATATACCTTTACATTTCCAACCCTCACAATCAGTCCTGATAACAATTATTCACTATTGTATCACAAGAGACCTATCCGCATTTCATTTCATCAGCCTTGCCTAGACAGATTGGATACTACTCAGTGGAGATTCTACCTTCCTCCACACCCTCTGGATCTAGGTTCTCTCTTGAAAGTTTGTAAATTGATCA
>NW_006408887.1:590048-591378 GCF_000296735.1 Chrysochloris asiatica | reverse complement strand
CCCTCTCTTCTTATCAGCTGGATGCTTCACTCTCCATTCTAGTCCTCTGTGGCTATGTCACTGACTCTGGGTCCAAGAGTCCCCAGGTCTTGCCACACTGCAGGCCAACCAGGTCTCCACCTGGCTTCACAGGAGTCTACTGAACGTTGTAGGGCTTAACTCACAGCTTCATTGTTGTTTTCCCTTCACTTCCCCTTATCGGTGACAACGTGGTCACCAATCAGAGCATGTATTCCCATTGAGTCTTAGTCTTGGAAGGGGGTTTGCTCTGAGGGGACCCGACCACTTGCCTGGATGTCTCCTTGGTGAGCAACTTGCTTGTTCTTGTAGTAATCAGTCAGGCTGCCTATATTGTTTTGTATTTTTCCTGTCGGTCTTTCTTTCAAGAAGTATCTTCTGTTCTAGCCACTCCAGGCTGGTCTGCTCATCTATTCAAGTGCAAATTTCCTACTTCTGAAGATTTTGGATGCTGTTCAGGATTCCACCTATGGTTTTATGTATTGCGGAGGCTCCGCAGGAAACCTCCTTCACTGGGCACGTTGTAGCCCCATTTTAGGTATTCCAATCAGTTACAGGCAGAAGACAGACTTACAAGCTTTCTATGGTGATATTTCTGGCTATTCCTTTCTCTTCCCCTCCAGTGTCTATTTTATAATATAATGCAAGGAAAACCAAGATTCAAAAGACAGCCAAGCATCTTAACATTATTTACCCCCCTTCCCCCATTCCAACCTTGTCTCAATCCCTGCATCCCAGAGCCCTGTTGTTTCATGGTTGTGCATACATCGTTATTTACCTCTGTCCCACTTAGCCCATGCAAACCTGCCTAATTGTTTTCCAATCTGCTTTGTTCTTCCATTCCCCTCTCCCTTCTTGTATATTGGCCCTCCCCCAGCACCCAAACTATCCTGTGTCTATTCCCTACCCTGTGCTTCACCTTCCCCTCCCTCTCCTCACCCCACCCCCACATTCCAGCAACCAGCAAAGAATCCACCCCCCTTTAGTATGTTCTTTTTCTTATTCTTTCACAGTAGTGAGCCTATGCTGTATTTCTCCTTTTATAACTGACTAATTTCACTCAACATAATGACCTCAAGGTTCATCCATGTTGTGTGGTGGCTTGCAGCTTCCTTGTTATTCTTCAAGGTAGCATAATATTCCATTGTGTGTATGTACCACAGCTAGCTTACCCGTTCTTCAGTTGATGGGCACTTTTGCTGTCTCCATCTTTTTGCTATTGTAAATAGTGTTGCTATGAACATTGGTGTGCAAATATCTACTCATGTTATGGCTCTTATTTCTTGTGGGTAAATACCAAGTAGAGGAATTG
>NW_006408887.1:587410-589704 GCF_000296735.1 Chrysochloris asiatica | reverse complement strand
TGTCATTGCAAAATATTTTTTCCCATTCTGGTGAAGTCTTTTGATGCACATATGTTTTTAATTTTTAGTATGTCCCACTCATCTATTTTGTCTACTTTTGTTTGTGTAGTTTTCAAAATGTTTGGTAGTCTGTGTATTCCCTGAATTAGGGTCCTCACATTTGTCCCTATTTTTTCATTGATGGCTTTCATAATTCTGGGATTCACATTTAGGTCTTTAATCCATGTTGAGTTCGTTTTTATGTAAGTTGGGTGTTTTTTTTAAATGACTTACTCAATGTATTTTCTTGTATAGGCTTTCTCAAGTTTTCTACTTCATTCTGCATTAGTTTAGGTAGGTCGTGTGATTGTAGAAATTTGTCTATTACTTATAAATTTTAGAATTTTTTGGAGTACAATTTTTTTTTTTAACTTTTTATTGTGACTTGAATGAAGGTTTACAGACAAGATCATTAGTTTTACATTCAACAAATCATACATTTGGTTTCATCTCAATGATTACAATCCCTACCATGTAACAATGGTTATCCTGCTTCCTCCCTGTGGTTACTATTTTCATTCCACCCGTCTTCCTATTCCTTCTCAACTTTGTCCATAGGCATATGTTGCCATTTTGATTTTAAATGATTGACCATTCCATGGCGTGCATACCTTGCTGTGTTGTTGTTCCCCCACCTATAAACCTATCTACTGCTTGGCTAAATATTGGGTCACACTGGTTAGTTCCTTTTCAGACCTGAAGGGTGGTCAAAGGCCATAGTTTCAGGCTCCTCCAGTCTTTTTCTGACCATTTTATTGTGAATGAAGTGAAAGTTTACAGAGTTGATCATCAGTTTGGCATTTACCTTGCTTCATTACAATTCATTACAATTCATTGCTTCATTACCTGCAATCCCTTCCATGTACCATCAGTTAGCAGTATATACCTCTACTCACTTTAACTCTTGCCTTCCACTCTGTGTCTCACACTACCTTCATGCTCTGCTAACTTCCCTTTTTTGGATATTTTCTGCCCTATCACCATGTTAACATGCGAGTATCCTCTAGATGGTGAATAATTTTCTGTCTCCCCAACCCTGCCCTCCCTGCCCACCCTCTGCTAACCATCAAAGAATGTTTCTTGAATCAAGAAATCTTTTTCTTAAATTTTTACATCAGTGGTCTCATACAATATGTTTCCTTTTGTGACTGACTAATTCCACTCAGTATAATGTCCTCCAGATTCATCCATGTTGTGAAGTGTTTTTCAGATTCATTGTTATTCTTCAATGTTGTGTAGTATTTCATCTTGCTGGAAAACCTCTATTTTTTTTTTTTTTTTAATGTAGGTTTTTAATGCTATGCAATTCATTCTGAGTGCCATGTTTATTTATATCCCTCTGAGCACCATCTTGGTTTTATTCCAGAGATTTGGCATCCTGTGTTTTATATATTCATCCATCTCTAAAGATTTCTATTTTCTTTTGTAGTTTCTTCTTTAATCCATTCAGTTTTCACATATTTGTGACTTTTCCAGTTTTCCTCCTCTTTCCTTGTGATTGAAGGAAATACTATATGTGATTTCAATATTTTAAAATTTAATAAACATATTTTGTGGTCTAACATAATCTTGGAGTCCAGGTGTGGAATTGTGGGTTAATGCACTGGACTGCAAGGTTGGTAGTTCAGGTTTACCAGTCGCTCCTCAGAAACCCTATACAGGGTCACTATGGAACAAAACTGACTCGACAGCATTTAACAACAACAGCAACAAAAACATAATCTTGGAGTATGTTTGTGCCTTTGGGAAAAATCTGTCTTCTGTTGTTGTTGGGTACACTGTTGTATGCATTTGTTCTACTTGGTGTGTGTTGTTGTTGTCAGGTGCCATCGAGTCAATACTGACTCATAGTGACCTTATGCACAGCAGAATGAAACATTGCCCGATCCTGGGCCAACCTCACTATTGTTGCCATGCTTGAGCCCATTGTTGCTGCCACGTTGCCAATCCACTTAGCTGGGGATCTTCCTCTTTTTTTCTGACCCTCCACCTTACCAAACATGATATCCCTCTCCAACGACTGGTCCCTCCTGAAATATGTCCAAAGTATGAGAGACAAAGTTTGGCCATCCTGGCTTCCAAGGAACACTCTGGCTGCACTTCTTCCAACACAGATCTGTTGGTTCTTTAGGCAGCCCATGGCACTTTCAATATTCTCCACCAACACCATAACTCAAAAGCATCAATTCTTCTATGGTCTTCCTTATTCACTGTCCAGCTTTCGCATGCATATGAGGTTACTGAAAATACCATGG
>NW_006408887.1:572254-586205 GCF_000296735.1 Chrysochloris asiatica | reverse complement strand
GGTTCACAGCCCGATTCGTAACCATTACGCTACTTGGTGTGTAGTGTTGTTTAAATCCTCTATTTCCTTATCAATCTTCTTTCTAGTTGTTTTTTCCTTTATTGAAAGTGGTGTATCGAAGTCTCTATCTTTTGTAGAACTGTCAGTTTTCTATTAAATTCTGTCAATGTTTACTTCATATATTTTGAGATGGTTTATTTGGTGTCTTTGTACATAAATTATTTCTTTTAGGAAGATCAGCACAGGGTTGCTCCCTATGAGGTAGAGGTTAAAGGTTTCCCAAATGTCCAACTTTTCCTATAAATCATATCATTTCATAATTCTTGATATCAATCAGTATTCCTCCCTTCTCTCAAGTCTAGGGTTCTGCAATACATCACAACCTCTCAAAGAACTGTCAAGGAAATGGCTTCACAATTTTTGTGGAGACTGGTAAGTCCTAAATCCATAGTTCAGAGGTCAGTCTGGAGGTATCTCCTCACCTACATTTTCTCCGTTGTTGAGGAACCCAAATTGGCAGGTCAGATGACAGGCTATTGATGCTTAAAACTTTGGGATCTGGTAAATCAGGTCAAATGATAGGCCTCAGTCCTCGAACTGAAGGTCAGACTGATGAACCAGGTGTAGGATACAGATCAAGAGAGTGAACTTTGTCAAAGCTTTCTGATATATTGGACTCAGACCCTGCCCCCAAAGAAAACTAAGAGTGGTGACTTCAATCACACCCTTTAGTAAGGCTAAAATATTATTAAGTGCTGTAGAATTGGTTCCAACTCATAGTGACCTGTATAGCATTTCCAAAGAGCAGCTGGTAGGTTTGAACTACTGACCTTGTGGTTTGCAGTCCAGTGCTGATCCTTAGTTCTACCTTAATTCTTACTACTTAGTATGTGTTTATGATTGTTACATTTTCTTTTTAAGGTATAATTTTATTCTAATTGTTGAGAATTTAATGACTTTTTATTACATTTTTTGATTTGTATAACCATTCTCACCTTCCTTTTCTGAGTTGTTCTTTTCCATTAGCATAAGTTCACTGCTCCCTAAGGTTTCTATCCTTTTTTTTTTTTTTTTTCTTATATCTTTTTTATTGTGAATTGAGTGCAGGTTTGCAGACAAGATCATTAGTTTTATATTCAATAAATAATACACTTTGCTTCATCTTATTGACTACAATAATCTCTATGGAAAAACAGTCATCCTGCTTTTTCCCTATGGCTCCTATTTCTATTCCACTTACTTTCCCATCCTGTCTTACCTTTGTCTTTAGATAAATGTTGCTCCTTTGATTTTGAATTATTGACTGTCCCACCATTCATAGTGAGCATACCTTACTATTATTTTCTTTATATATCTACCTATTACTTGGCTGAAAGTTGTTCCCCCCTATATACCTTTCTGCTGCTTGTCTGAAAGAAGGTGTACTCCTTCCAGACCTGAAGGGTGGTTGAGGGCCACAGTCTCAGGTTCCTCCAGTATCTATCAGACTAAAAAATGTGGTCTCTTTTTAAAAATAATTTTGAGTGTTTTTACACACAGTATCTGGGACCTGCTAATGTGATCCCTTTGAGAGTAGTTGGTAGGTTGGCACCATCTAGTTCTTCTGGTCTCAGAGTCATGTAGATTAATGCTCATATATGTTCCATTAGTTCATTGGACTAATTGATTTCAATCATGTTCAATTTTCATCACTCTTATCTCTTCTGCACATGGAGAGAACAACAGCTGCACTTTAGAGAGCTTGTTAATGAGTTTTTAAGATCCTACTCCTACAAGTATGATGTAGAACATTGTTTTTGTGGACTATGTTATACCAATTGATGATGGTGTCCCTTGAAACTATGATTCTGAGCCCCCAGACTTGGCTATTCATTGCCTTAAGATGCTTGATAATATCTTAGAAACTTACATCCTTTTGTCCACTGTATGCTCCACCACATTCACAGTTGTATTTGTCTACCTATTCTTTTGAGTTGCTGTTCTCAATTTGATCCCATATAGTTTTTTGGAGTGTAATGCTCAAGTTAGCTGTTTTTGTTTTGTTTCATTTTTAAACTAGTTAAGCTAAATTATCATTTGATTTTAAGACTTACGGTTATATTTTTTAAGGTTTGAAGATTACCTCAGAGCGATACTTTCAGGAGTTCATCCAATCTTCATGGCTCCAGGATGTCTGGAATGCATGAAAATATGAAAATATGTTCTACATTTTCCCCTTTTTGATCAGGAATCATCTATGAAATCTTTGATCAAAATATTTAGTAATGTGTAACTGGACAACATCTAGTTCTTCTGATCTCATGATAGTTGCTCATGGAGACAACTAGTTATACATTCCATATCTTCCTACTGTACCTGACTCTCCTCCATCTGTTGTTCTAGGTGAAGAAAGACCAATTATTATGCCTTGGGGGAGTGCAGTGGTTCTATAGGATAAGCATTAGACCATGAACCACAAGGTCAACTGTTAATTCCCACCCACCAGTTACTCTGCAAGAGAAAGATGATGTTTTCTGCTCTCTTGGAAGATTTACAGCCTTGGAAACCCTATATAGGGTCACTTATGAGTTGGAACAGTCTCCATGGCAATTAATAACAACAAAAACATTATTCCTTGGAAGTCCACTTATAAATTTTTCTTTCTTTCTTTCTTTTTTTAAGGTTTTATTGTGAATTGAGTGATAGCTTACATGGGAAGACATCAGCTTTACACTCATCCTATTATATTTTGTTTCATTGCAATTATTACAATCCCCTCCATGCATCATCATTCAACAGTATTTGCTTCTATTCTCTGTTGTTGTTGTTTGTTTGTTTTTGATATACACTAAAACACTCAGGAATATACAATCATTCAAATACCCAAAAGGCATACCCTACAAGCCTGCCCCCGGGCTGCCAGCATATAGCCCCTCTTCCTCCATGAGCATAGAGTCCCCAACCACTCCATCTCGCCACATCATTATCTCTGCCTCCATTTCTGGCATCACTGCTTCTTTGAGTAGGGTCACACACTCTCTCCCACTTGATAGTCCCAGGGTCCTCTGCTCCTGGACTGTAAGATTAACCACTTCATTCTTTTTTTATTTGTTTTATTTTTATAAAACCTCTATCTTTACAGTTGCAACAATCACAATCAGTCATGATAACAATTTCTCACTATTGAACCATATAAGTCTTATCCCCATCTCTTTTCACCAGCCCTGTCTAGACAGGATGAAAACTTCTCTGTGGAGATTCTACTTTCCCCGCACTCTCTGAAACTAAACTCTCTCTTGAAAATTTGTAAGCCAGTCATTTTATGCCTTTATAGCACCCCTCATTTTAGGTAGCCAATGTCTAACTTGTCCATTCCTATTAACTCTGTGTACCAAGGGGATGGGAATGATCCTTGCTGTGCAACTTCCTTCCCTTTTGGTTGGTATTTTAAGCTACTACATCGATAAATATAGGTCAAATTAATCAAATTGTACCAAATCACACTTGTTTTCTTTATAAAAAAATATTTTTTTCTTTCTCTAGTTGAATTCTGATCATCCAGCCATTGAAGCAAGGTTAAATTGATACTATCTGCAGGTAAGGGCATTCTTGTGCATCTTCCCTCACTTTGTATCAGCTGGACACTTCATTCTCCACTCTTGCCCTCTGTGACTATGTCCTTGTCTATGGGCTCAGGAGTCCCCATGTCTCACCATACTGCTGGCCAACCAGATTTCACCATACTCCAGGTTGACAGGAGTCTATGTAACATGGTTGGACTCAGCCCACATCTACATTGCTGCTTTTCCCTCAGTTCCATTCATCAGTAGACCAACGTGGTCGCCAGCAAGATTACATGCCTGCTTGTGTATTCCTTTTGAGTTTCAGTCTTGTAAGAGCGTTTGCCCTGAAAGGATTTTATTGCTTGCCTTGATGGTTCCCCAGTGGACAACTTGCTAGTTCTTGTGATAGTCAATCAGACTGCCATTTTTGTTTTTGATTTTTTTCTGCTGGTCTTTCTTTCAAGCAGTATCTTCTGTTCATCTACCTGCTCCAGGCTGGTCTGCTTGTCTTTTCAAATGGAAATTTCCCACCTCAGAAGATTCTGGATGGAGATCAGGCTTACACCTAAGGTCTTATACACTACAAAGGCTCTGCAAGAAGCCTCTTTCACTGGGCAAGTTCTAGCACCCCTTTTAAGTATTCCAATCAGTTAGGCTGAAGAAGGGATTACCAGCTTTCTATAATCATGTTTCTGGCTATACCTTTCTGTCTTCCTCACCACTTTTAAACTTTTAAGACCACATGCAATACACATTAAATTCGGAGTGAGAACAAAGGCCATAAACATGTTATTAACTGGTATAGCTCATGAATTCTGGACCCTAAACTTCCAAACTAAGAAACCAAATCCCATGTCTATAGCAGGCTTGGATGCTACACTTTTATTGTTTTTGTTATTCTTGTAAATTAATAATTCACACAATTTTTGCCAGTTATACTCTTTTCTGGTGTACACAACAATTGCAGTAATCAACTGCAACCCTAGCCTTAAACAATACAACATTTTCCTCATCACTAATCTCACTTACCTGTCCCTCCTGTCCCTAGTAACCACTAAGAAACTTGGTTTTCTATTCTTTTGCCTTTTCTTGTCTTTTTATAAAAGTGAGGTCATACAATATTTGTCCTTAAGTGATTGACTTAATTCACCTAGCATAATGTCTTCCATCATCATGAATGAAGGAATATTGAATATTGAAACATGATAAAGAGCACCAGAATATTGTTAGATATAGTACTAGAAGATAAGCCCCTCAGGCTGGAAGGCACTAAAAAAGGCGACTGGGGAAGAGCTGTCACCTCAAAGTAAAGTTGACCATGATCATATGAGTGTAATAAAGCCCTTGAGACCTTCATTTGTTGATGGAGCACAACTCAAAATAAAGAGAAACAGTTGTAAACATCCATTAATAATCAGAACATGGGATGTACAAAGTATAAATCTAGGAAAATTGTAAATTGCCAAAAGTAAAATGGAACCCATAAACATCAATATCCTAGGCATTAGTGAGCTGAAATGGACCAGTATTAGACATTTTGGATTTAACAATCACATGGTTTACTATGCCTGGAATGACAAAGTGAAGAGGAATGGCATCACATTCATCATCAAAAAGAACATATCAAGATTTGTCTTGAAATACAAACCTATCTGTGATAGGGTGATATCTATACACCTACAAGGAAGACTATTATTATTCAAATTTATATACCAACCACTAAAGCCAGTGATGATGAAATGGAAGAATTATACCAACTTCTTTAATCTGAAATTGATCAAACATGCAAACAAGATGTATTAATAATTACTGGTGATTGGAATGCAAAGGTTGGAAACAAAAAGGAAGGACCAGTACTTGGAAAATATGGCCTTTTTGATAGAAATGATTCTGGAGATCACATGATAGAATTTTGTAATGCCAATGACTTCTTCATTGCAAATACCTTTCTAAACAACATAAAAGATGACTATACACATGGACCTCACCAGATGCCATACACATAAATCAAACTGACTACATCTGTGGAAAGAGATGGTGGAAAAGCTCCATAGCATCAATCAAAACAAAGCCAGGGGCAGACTACACAACAGACCATCAATTACTCATATGCAAATTCAGGCTGAAGCTGAAGAAAATTAAAACAGCTTTACAAAGCTGAAATTTAACCTTGAATATATCCCATCTGAATTTAGAGATCATCTTAAGTATACATTTGATGGATTAGACCAGAAGAGTTGTGAGATGTCATAAAGAACATTATACAGGAAGAAAACAAAAGGTCATTAAGAAGACAAGAGAGAAGGAAAGGATCAAAATAGATGTCAGAAAAGATTCTGAAACTTGTTTTCTAATGTAACAATGCTAAAGCAAATGGAAGAAGTGAGGAGGTACAAGAGATGAACAGAAAATTTGAAAGGTCTGAGAAGCCAGAGTCAAATATTACAATAAAATGTGCAAAGACCTGGAATTAAAAAACCAAAAGGGATGAACACACTCAGCATTTCTCAAGCAGAAGGAACTGAAGAAAAAATTCAAGCCTTGACTTGCAATATGAAAGGATTTTATGGGCAAAATGTTGAATGATGCAGAAAACATCAAAAGAAAATGAAAGGAATACACAGAGTCATTGTACCAAAGAGAAATGGTTGATGTTCAACCATTTCAAGAGTTAGCATATGATCCAGAGCCAATGGTACTTAAGTAAGAAGTCCAATGTGCATTGAAGGCACTGGCAAAGAACAAGGCACTGGGAATTGATGGAATATAAATTGAAATCTTTCAACAACTGATGTGGCACTGGAGGCACTCATTCATCTATGCCAAGAAATTTGGAAGACAACTACCTGGCCAACTGACAGAAGAGATCCATATTTGTGCCCAATCCAAAGAGAGGTAACCCAACAGAATGCAGAAATCATCGAACAATATCACTGATATCCCATGCTAGTAAGATTTTATTAAAGATAATCCTAAAATGACTGCAAGCATACATTGACAGAGAACTCCCAGAGGTTCAAGCTGGATTCAGAAGAAGACATGGTATGAGAGATATCATCTCTGATTTCAGATGGATCTTGGCTGAAAGCAGAAAATACCAGAATGATATTTACCTGTGCTTTATTGACTATGCAAAGGCTTTCAATTGTGTGAATCATGGCAAGCTATGGACAACACTGCAAAGAATGAATATTCTGGAACACTTAATTATACTCATGAGGAATCTGTTCATAGACAATAATGCAGTTGTTTGAACAGAACAAGGGAACACTGAATGGTTTAAAATTAGGAAAGGTGTGCACCAGGGTTGTATTCTTTCACTATATTCATTCAATCTATATGCTGAGCAAATAATCTGAGAAGCTGGATTAGATGAAGAAAAATGTGGCATCAGGATTGGAGGAAAACTCATCAACAACCTACAATATGCAGATGATACAACCTTGCTTGCTGAAAGCAAAGGGGACTTAAAATACATACCAATGAATATCGAAGACCATAGGCTTCGGTATGAGTTGCAATCCAATGTAAAGAAGACAAAAATCTTTACCACTGGACTAGTAAATAACATGATGATAAATGGAGAAAAGATTGAATTTGTCAAGGACTTAATTTTCCTCGGATCAATACTCCAAGCAAATCATCAACACTCATGGAAGCAGCAGTCAAGAAATCAAATGACGTATTGCAGCAAATCTGCTGCACAAGACCTCTTTAAAGTGTTGAAGAGCAAAGATGTCATATGACTAAGGTGTTCCTGATCCAAGCCATGATATTTTCAATAGCTTCATATGCATGTGAAAGTTGGTCAGTGAATAATGAAAACCACAGAAGAACTGATGCATTTGAGTTATAGTGTTGGAGGAGAATATTAAAAGTACAATGGACTGCCAATAGAACAAACAAATCTGTGTTGGAAGAAATACATATAGAAAATTCCTGAAAGCCAGGATAGCCAGATTTTGTCTTTCATACTTCAGAAATATTGTCAGGAGGGACCAGTCCCTGGAGAAGGACATCATGTTTGGTAAATTGGAGTGTCAGAGAAAAAGAGAAAGAACTGGATTGACGGCAATAGCAGCAGCAATGGCCTCAGGTGTAACAACATTAATGAGGTTGGCTAGGACCAGGCAGTGCTTCGTTCTGTTGTGCATAGGTTGTTCTAAGTCGGTACCAACTCGATTGCACCTAAAAACAACGTCTTCCAGTTCCATCCATATCATAGCATGTCAAGATTTATTTCTTCTATTGACTGAGCAGTATTCTGTTGTATGCATGTACTACATTATCAATGTACTACATTTTGTTTATCAGTTCATTTAGGTTGTTTCCATGCTTTGACTTTGTGAACAGTGCTGCAATAAACATTGGTGAACAAGTTTGTCTGAGTTTCTGCTTTCAAGTATGTTGGGTATATAGCTAGAAGTGAAATTGCTGGGTCATGTGATAGTTTTATTTTTCATCATTTTGAGGAACTGCCACACTTTTTTCCATAATGTTTGTACAATTATGAATTCCCACTAGCAATGGATAAGGGTAACAATTTCCTTATATCCTCGTCAACATTTGTTATTTATGTTTTTGTTATCTTGACCATCCCAGTGGGAATAAAATGCCATCTTCTTTTGATTTGCATCTTTCTGATCGCTAATGATGCTATCAAGGCTTTACATATATTTAGGTTAATAGATTGTTGTTGGGTATTCAGAATATTCAGAATATTTCTGAAGATATTCTCTCAGTAGCTTGTCTTTTCACTTCTTTGTTAAGTTATTTGATGATTAAAATTGTTTAATTTTTAAGAGGTCCCATTTATTTATTTACACTTTGTGTTTTTATTATTATATTAGATAATCTATTGTTGAAAGTTAGGCCTAACAGCATTGCCTGTAAGAATTCTATGGATATTATGGTTTTAGTTTGCACTTGTTGTTGTTAAGTACTATGGAGTCGGTTCCGACTCATAGTGACCCTGCACAGGATTTCCGAGGCTGTAAATCTTTACGGGAGATGGGTCCTTAATTCATTTGGAATTTATTTTTTTATATGGTATGAGGTATGGATCTTGTTTCATGTTTCTGCATGTGGAAATGTTATTTTCCTAGCACCATTTATTGAAGAACTTTTTCTTTCTTCATTGAATGGAATTAGCACTCTTGTCAAATATCAGTTGATCATAGATGTATGAGTTTATTTCTGGCCTCTCAATTCTATTCCATTGGTCTATGCATCTGTTGTTATACCAGTACCACACTGTTGATTGTTGCAACAGTACTGTTTTTCTTAAGTGCTGTGGAGCTGGTTCTGACTTATAGCAAGCTTATATAGAGTTTCTGAGACTTTATTTCATTGCAGGAGCAGAAGCCTCATTTTTCTACTGTGAAGCAACTGGTGGGCTTGAACCATCGACCTTGTGGTTCACAGTCCAATGCTTATCCTATGGAGTTACTGTGCACCAGAGCAGTGCAGCAGTATTATTGTTGTGAAGTGCCATCAAGTAAGTTCTGACTCAGAGCAATTCTGTATAGGGTTTCCAAGAAGCGACTGGTGGGTTTGAACCACCAACCTCATGGTTAGCAGTCCAGTGCTTATCCTACAGTGCCACACCATAACTCCCTGTAATAGTTTATTAGATCTTAAAATCAGGAAATGTAAGTCCTACTTTGTCCTCTTTTAACATTGCTTTAGTTGTTTAGGGTCTCTTGACATTCTATGTCAAGTTGAGGATTGTTTTTTTCTATTTCAGAAAACAAGGCTATTGGAATTGTGATTGTGATTTCATTGAAATTCGCTATAGTTGCTTTGGGTAGTATTGACATCTTAACAATACTAAGTCTTTAATCCATGAACATGGAATATATTTCCATTTATTGAAGTCTTTATTTCTCTAAGCAGTGCTTTACAGTTTTCATTGTATAAGTCTTCATAGCTGGTTAGATATTTTTCCCCCAGGTATTTTATTTTCTTAGATGATATTGTAAATGGACTTACTTCCATAATTTCTTTTTCAGATTTCTTATTGCTAGTATATGGGACCCCAACCGATTTTTGTTTGCTGATTTGGTACTCTACAACTTTGGTTAATACTTCTATTACCTCTAGAGCTTTTGTTTTCAACTCTGGGATTTTCTGCATGTAGAATCATATCATATACAAACAGATCATTTTGTTTCTATTTCTTCTGTTATAGTTCTGGTTAGAACTTCTATACAATATTGCATAGAAGGGATGAGAATAGACACCTTTTCTTGTTCTTAATTTCAAGGAGAAAACTCCCACTCCTCCATTAAGAATAATGTTAGCTGTTGACTTTTCATATATGCCCTGAATCATATTGTGAAATTTCCCTTTGATTCCAATCTTCTTTATGGTTTTCATCAGGAAAGGGGGTTGGATTTTGTCGAATGCTTTTTCTATACCCACAGGGATGGTCAAGTGTTTATTTTCCTTAGTTTTATTGATGTGGTGCATTACATTGATTAATTTTCTTCTGTTCACTATCCCTTCATTCTTGGGAATAAAGTCCACTTGATCATGATGTATGAATCTTTCAATATGCTATTGGATTCTGTTTGTTAGTACTTTGTCAATAATTTTTGCATTTATATTGATTAGAGATATTGGCCTGTAGTTTTCTTGTGGTATCTTTAGTTTGGAATCTGGGTATGTTTGCTTCATAGAATGAATGAAGGAGTATTCTTTCTTTATCGTTTGGAAATGTTTAAACAAAATTGGTGTCAATTGTTTTCTAAATGTCTTGTAGAACCCCTCAGTGAAGATATCTGATCAAGAGCTTTTTTGGTTTTGTTGCTGCTAGGAGGTTTTTGATCACTCATTTATTCACTTTCTATTTCCTCTTGAGTCAGTAAGAGTAAGTTTTGTGTTTCTAAGAATCTGTCCTTTTCACCTAGGCTGTTCAGTTTTTTGCTGTACAGTTGTTCATAATATTGTCATAATTATCATTATTTCTATAAGATAAGTTGTAATATCCCCTGCTTCATTTTTTATTATGGATATTTGCATCTTGTCCCTCTATCTCTTTTTTCCATCAGTATAGTTAAAAGTGAAGTCCTGATGTGGTGCTGTTGGTTAATGTGCTGGACTACAAAGTCCACTTGAACCTGGAGACCTGCAGTTCAAGTTCACCAGCTGCTCCTCAGAAACCCTATACAGGGTTGCTATGGGTTGGAACCTGACTCAACGGCATAACAACAACAACAACAACATAGTTAAAAGTGCACCACTTGTTTGTCAGTTTGTAGTACTGTGGTAGCTTCTGTGTTCCTGTGATGCTGGAAGCTTTGCCACTGGTATTTTAAGTACCAGCAGGGTCACCTATGTTATACAAGTTTCAACACAATTTCTAGACTAAGATAGACTAGGAAGAAGGAGAAACAGACCACTTCTGGAAGACTGGTGTTGTTGTTAAGTACTGTGGAGTTGGTTTAAACTCAAAACGACCCTGTATAGGGTTTCCAAGGCTTTTTAATTTTTTTAAATAAATTTCATGGGAGAGGCGGGGCTTGATGGCAGATAGGGTAGAGGTGCAGTGAAGTTTGTAGTCAGCAATACCACAAAATACCAGGCAAAGCAGGTTCAGGGCAGAACTCTGAACCACATATCTAGGGATATTTTAAAAGTTTGAAGGCTTATAGTTAGTGGAACTTGTAGCAGAAGTAAGAAATCTCGTACTTTAGAATCTGCCTGGCTCAGTGGTCCAAAGTCAACAACTTGGGCGAGACCAAACCACAAGACCAAGTGGGAGAGCAAGCAGACCAGCCAAGGAATAACACTGCGGGAACCTTGGAGCAAAGGTGGACAATATATGTTGACAGTTTTGCTTTGTTCTGATTTTTTTTTTTGGTATCTGTTCATTTGCCACCCCTCCCCACTGTTTGCACACCTCCATTCTGGTGACTAGAGGGAATGCCTGAGTGAGTGGACAACTTCTACATCCACCACTGGTGGATTCTTCTGCCATGCATGCACACAGATACTTTCAGCATTTAAAGCTACAGGCAGCCAGCTCAAAACTGTCACAGCTGGCCCTGAACTGCTTACTATTAGGAAAAAGGACAGAACAAGAGGTGTGGAGAGGGAGATAGAGTTTAAAAACAAAACAGGCCAAACATTAAATCCTGAAAAACAGCATAAATACCAACAGTGGCATCTTGAAATTTATCAGGTGACCTTGAAGGCAAGAAGCTGAAAGAGGACATTAAAGCCACACTAAGATTTACACCCTCGGAAACCCTATACAGGGTCGCTATGGGTCGGAACCGACTCGATGGCACATAACAACAACAACATGTTAGGCTACAGATTTTTTTTTTTTCTTCTCTCCTTCTTCTCCTTATAGACTTTATAGACTACAGTATCCAATCTGGTTTTTGTTTGTTTGTTTGTCTTTACCTTTGGGGGACTCTTTCTCTCCCTATATTACCCAAGAAGAGACAGCAATTACTGCCATATACTTAAGCTACAATCACATGCTATAAAACACCAAAATCCAGGCAAGAACCAATACCAACTGCCATACACCAGGGAGGCAAACAACACCTGAAAATGTTACTCTGAGTTAAGCAATAAGAAGAGTGAAAAAGGAAGCCCACATCCTGATCACATCTACCTGGAGGCAATCAGAAAGCATAAAAAAATATCAAAACACACACTAAATTAAGTATTAAGGCCACAAATAAACACTAAACATGTTTAAAAAGCAAAAGCAGATGACCATATCAGCACATGTCCAGAAATAAGATAAAATGTCTCAGACAAATGACCTAGAGGTAGACCTGGACTACACACTAGAAGGCAGGCAGGCCTTGGAAATGCCTAAGAAGGAATTCAGAAAATGATTATAAAATGTTTCAAAACACTTTACAATGGAGCTGAGAAAAATAAAGAAGTCAGGAATGTGCTACAGGAACAATCAAATAAGATAGATATAGCATTGGAAACAATTCAAAACCTACAGAAAGAAGTCCAAATGATCAATAATAGAATATCAGAAATAGTTATCCTATTTCTGATGGGAGGCAGAACTAGTGAGCTGGAAGACAAGTCTCTCAATACTGGTGATAGAAGAAAAAGCAGAAAAAAGGATGAAAATATCTGAAGAAAGTCTAAGATTCATGTTGGACAACATGAGGAGGAATAACTTAAGAATTATTGGCAATTCAGAACAGGAAGAATCACACAAGTCCACAGAGGAACTTGCTGGAAGAAAATTTCTGTAACATCCTGAAAAGTGAAAATATGAACATTCAAGAAGCTCAAAGAATCCCAGGAAGGATATCCAAAAGAAAATCACTGAGACATGCCATAATCAAACTCTCCAAAATCAAAGATAAAGACACAATCCTGAAAGCAGTTAGGGAAATGAGAAGTGTTACATACAAAGGCAAGCAAGTCAGATTAAGCTCAGATCTCTCAGCAGAAAAAAACGCAGGCAAGAAGGCAATGGGGAGACATATATAAAACCCTGAAAGAAAACAAAATTGTCAACCAAGAATCCTTTATCCAGCAAAGGTATCAATCAAATACGATAGTGTAATCAAAACATTCCAGGATAAACAGAAGCTAAGAGATTTTGCCAAAGCCAACACTGTGCTACAAAATATCCTAAGGGGAGTTCTGTGGTCTGAGAACCAATAAGAACAGAAAACAACCAGAGATTGACATTCATGGATGGCAGCTCCTCCCAGAACTAAATCGACTGATGGAAGAGTTGAGAACAGAACAAAACTATAAAAAAAATCTTAGAGAATCTGAGAGGTCAGTCTATAATCAAGACAATTACAATGTGAAAGTAGGCAAACACTTAAGAACAGAGATCCAGATGGTGAAAATATCAGGTATATTACAGGATAATTCATCACGGGAGCAGAAGGCCTCATCTTTCTCTGGTAGACTGGCTTGCAGGCTCAAATTGTAGACTTTGTGCTGATCTTACAGTGCCATACCAGGACTCATTGCTTATAAAAAGTGACTTACTTCTTGTTATTTGTGTTTTGTGCATCTTAAACCTTTCTTTTTGTCTCTTTGTACTACTTGTTTTTGTGCTTTGTAGGTTTATTGCAGTGACTCTTTAAAAAATCCCATACTTATTTCCTTTTGTGTATATTTTTTGTTTGTTTACTTTTATTATGATTTGAGTGGAAGTTAACAGAGCAAATTGGTTTCCCAATCAACAATTCACACATAATTTTGTTTCATGACATTGAGTGCAGTGCCCACAAAGTAACTGCACCCTTCCCACTTTCTTCCTGTGCTTACTATTTCCATTCATCCTTCTTCTTTATATGTATGCTTTAAAAAGTGTTTTCTTAGTGGTTATCATGAATGTTGAGGAGTTCTGGTAGCATAGTGGTTAAGAATTGGTCTGCTAACCTCAAGGTCTGCAGTTC
>NW_006408887.1:570554-571569 GCF_000296735.1 Chrysochloris asiatica | reverse complement strand
ACCATCGATGGACTCAAGTGTGGCAACAGTAGTGAGTTTGGCCCAGGATCGGGCAGTGTTTCGTTCTCCTGTGCATAAGGTCACTATGGGTCAGTCATGACTCGATGGCACCTAACAACAGCAACAAGTGTGTGAGGTGTGGCACTGTGGGTTAATGTGCTGTGTTGCAAAGTCGCTTTGAACTGCAAGGTCGATGGTTCAAGGTCACCAGCTGCTCCTCAGAAATACTATACAGGGTTTCTGTGGGTGAGAACCAACTCTATAGCTCTTATCAACAATAACCCAACACAAACACTCAATTGTCTTTGAATGCTCTGCATTTCTGAGACTGGGACCTTTGCTCCTTTTGGTTTCATTAGCCTTGTAGGCCCATCCCACATGCATTCAAAGGCACTCATACTTCCTGGCCCGTGCAAAATTGGAACGCCTCCCCTCAGCATCCTAGGACAGGACTTTTGATTTCTTCTCTGACCTATGATTTGAGTTAGTGATTTGTATCTGTCTACACCCTTTGCTGAATTGTTAAGTACATGATAATCATGCATAATTCCCTTTTAAACGTACATATAAAAGGGAACTTCAAAAGCTTGTGGAAAAATGTAATTAAATAAAATTTAAAAATAAACTTTCTCAACATAAGCACTAAAAAAAAAACAAAAAACAAAATAATTAACCCAAATTATACACATTCTCTTCTAGAACATAAAAGAAAAGGGAATGCTTTATCAATTAATTTTATGAAGCTAGTATTTCCCAGACATTCAAACTAGACAATGTTGTTCATGGATGTTGTTGTTAAGTGCTGATGAGTCGATTCTGAATTATAGGGACCCTGTATAGAGTTTCCAAGGAGTGGCTGGTGGATTTGAACCACCAACCTTGTGGTTATCTGTCCAGTGCTTATCCTACAGAACCGCATCAAATCTTTGACAAAATGTTAGAAAATTGAATTCAACAATATATAAACAAAATCATAACCAAGTGGGGTTTACTCCTGAGATACAAGGTCTGTTCA
>NW_006408887.1:549707-551580 GCF_000296735.1 Chrysochloris asiatica | reverse complement strand
TAACAATATGATTAATATCACATGTAAATAAATGTTGCTGAAGGTAATTAAAAAATGATTGACAGGGAGCTGCCAGAAATTCAAGCCAGATTCAGAAGAGGGTGTGGGACTAGGGATATCATTGTTGATGTCAGATGGATACTGGATGAAAGCAGAGGATACCAGAAAGATGTTTTGTTGTTGTTGTTATTAGGTGCCACCGAGTCAGTACCTACTCATAGTGACCCTATGCACAGCAGAATGAAACACTGCCCAATCCTGGGCCAACCTCACTATTGTTGCCACACTTGAGTCCATCATTGCTGCCACTTTGCCAATCCATCTCGCTAGGGGTCTTCCTCTTTTTCTCTGACCCTCCACCTTACCAAATATGATATCCTTCTCAAGCAACTGGATGTTTACTTGTGCCTTATTGACTATGCAAATACATTTGACTGTATGGGTCATAACAAACTGTGGATAATGTTGGGAAGAAGAATGGTCTTCCATAACACTTAATTATATTCATGTGGAAATTATACGTAGACCAAGAGGCAGTTGTTAGAACAGAACAAGGGTATAATGAATGGTTTAAAATCAGGAAAGATGTGTACCAAGGTTGTATCCTTTGATAATATTTATTCAATCTGTATATTGAGTAATAATCTGACAAGCTGAATTATATGAAGATGAATGTGGTGTCAGGGTTAGAGGAAGAGTCATTAACAATCTGTGATATGCAGATGACAGAACTTTGCTTGCTGAAAGCCAAGAAGACTTGAAATACTTACTGTTGAAGATCAAATATGGATTCATTCAGTATGGATTGCATGTCAATATAAAGAAAGGAAAATCCCTACAACTGGATCAATAAATAACATTATGATCAATGTAGAAAATATTGAAGTTGCCAAAGATTTCATTTTGCTTGGATCCACAATCAACTGTCATGGAAGAAGCAGTAAAAAAATAAACAACATAATGCATTAGGTGAATCTACTACAAGAGAACTGTTAAAGTGCTCAAGAACAAAGATGTCAGTGTGAAGACTAAGGTAAACCTGATCCAAGTCATGATATTTTCAATCACCTCATATGCATGTGAAAGTTTGACAACAAATAAGGAAAAGTATAGAAGAATGGAAGCATTCTGTTTGATTTGGTTTTCTGTATCTTTGCTGTTGAGGGGTCATACAGTCTTTCTGACTCGTCTGCCATCTTGCCTTGCCGCTCTTGTTTTCTGATTTTAGAACCTTGCTATTAATGCTGTGAGGTAAGATGATATCTCATTGTTGTTTTGATTTCTATAACCAGCCACTCCTTGGAAACCCTATGCAGGGTTGCCATGAGTCAGAACCGAGTCACTGCACTTAACAACAACATGACTAATTATTGTGAACATTTCTGCTTGTGTTTGTTGGGTACTTGAATATCTTCCTTAGTGAAGTGTCTATTCATGTTCTCTGCACATGGTTCACTGACTTGACAGTACTTAACAACAATAAAAACATACCTGTAGTAGGAGGCTTAATGGTGCTGTAGGATAAGCACTGGACTGCTAACAGCAAAGTAAGCATTTCAAGCCCACCAGCCTCTCTGTGGGAGGAAGATGAGTCTGTCTATTCCTGTAAAGATTTACAGCCTCAAAACACCTAAATTGGGTTGCCATGAATCAGAATAGACTCTATGGCAGTGGGCTTGGGTTTTTTGTTTTGTCTTTTTGGTAATTCCCATTTAAGAATGGCTTTTGTTATGTTAACTAGATAATATTAGTGTCAGATATGTCTTAAATCAGCCTCTTTTGAGATATAGCAGAAATTAAACATGAGAGTGAGATGCGGAAGACAGATGTTAAGCCACATGGAGATCTCTAAGAAACCAAGAAAGAGTAAAAG
>NW_006408887.1:546935-549032 GCF_000296735.1 Chrysochloris asiatica | reverse complement strand
TATATATATTTTATCAGAATAAAATTTAAGAAAATACTTAGAATAGATTAAGACATTCCCAGATAAACAAAAGCTGAGAGGACTTGTTGCTAGCCTGCAAAAGCTTCTAAAGGAAGGTCTTCTTGTGGAAAGGAAAGGACACTAGACAATAACCAGAAATCATACAAAAAAATTAAGGTAACTCTTGGTGTGGTGCTATCGAATAAATACTGGACTGCAAAACACAAGGTCAGTGGTTCAAACCCATCACAGCTGCTCCTTGGAAACCATGTACAGTATCACTATGAGTGGGAATCAATTTGATGGCAATTTTAAAAATGTAGATAAATATAACCCTATTATTGTATAGTTTTCAATTATTTTTTATTTATTTAAATAATTATTCAATTATTTTTTATTACCTACATGATTTAAAAGCACCAATACATAAAAATAGAGTCCTGGTGTGATGCTGTTGGTTAATGTGCTGGAGTGCAAGATCTATTTGAACTGCAAGGTCAACAGTTCAAACTAACCAGCCACTTCTTGGAAACCCTATATAGGGTCACTATGAGTTGGAACTAACTCAACGGCACTTAATGATAACAACAATACCTAAAAAGATAATTGGGTCACAATATATAAAGATGTTCCTTTTGATAACAATAACATATAGGGGGATGGGGACAGCTGCACGGCAGCAGAGCTTTTGTATGTTATTGAAGCTGTTGCTGTTTTTGTTAAGTGCTGTCTCATAGTGACCCTGTGTGAAGTTTCTGAGGAGTAGCTGGTGGGTTTGAACTATTGACCTTGTGGTTAGCAGTTCAGAGCTTATTCTACAATGCCATAACAGGACTCCATATATAGTTTGGACAGAGGATATTTGTACATGGGTGTTTATTTTTGCTGCAAATAAACCCATGAATGTGGTACAAATCTAGAAGGGTAAAGTTATGAAAACTTCTTAGACATTATCAAACATTTTGATGGAAGGCACTGTGCTTGGGAGGCTCAGGACCACACTTTTAAGGGGTCAACTAGCATAACATAGTCCACAAACACAATGTTCTACATTCTACTTTTGTGCGTAGCGACTGGGAACTTAAAAGTTCATGGTTAGCCATCTGATGTTCAACTACTGGTCTTTTCTTGTTTGCAGAACAGAAGAGTGATGTAATTTGAATATGCTTGGAAATAATTAGTCCAATGGACTAATGGACCACATGAATATCAGTCTCCATAACCCTGACACCAAAAGAACTAGACAGTGCCTGCATGCTACTGTCAACTGCTCTGAAAATGATCACATTAGAAAGTTTTGATAGGGGGAAAATGTAGAACAGAACTCAAAATCACAAAAAGCATCAGGCTTACTTTTTGGAAAGATACTGGAGGAACAACTGTGATTATGGCTCTTAGTCACTCTTCAGGACTGGAACTGATCTCACCCCCATGTCTCAATTTTCAACCAAGTAATAGATAGGTAAAAAGGCAGGAATAACAACACTTGTGAGGAAGCACACCATAAAATGGTCAACAATTCAAAATAAAAAAGGGCAACATTTATCTAGGGACAAAGTTCAAAAGGGTTGGGAAAGAAGGTGGGATGGAGACAGGAAGCACAAGAAGGAAGTGGGATAAGTGAAATTACACTGAGGTGATTACAACTGATATGAAACAGTGTATGATTTGTTGAATGTAAACCTAATGATCTGTTCTGCAAACCTTCACTTAATTCACAAAAAAAAGTGAAAAAAAACAAAAGTTATTTCTACAGAATCATAACAACTTTTATTTTTAAAATATCAAAATATAAAGCTATTTTTTTTCTCAATATATGCTCTATCTAGGTCTATGTTGTTGTTGTTCTGTGCCGTGGAGTCGGTTCCGACTCATAGCAACCCTATACAGGGTTTCTGAGGCTGTAAATCTTCACGGGAGCAGAAAGCCTCATCTTTCTCCCACGGAACAGCTGGTAGTTTCGAACTGCTGACCTTGTGATTTGCAGCCCGATTCGTAACCACTATGCTACCAGAGCTCTAGGTCTATAGACTTCTGAAATTTCTGTTTCCATTTCTCTAAGCCTTTTCTCAGAATTCTTTCCTTGTCTTTGGTTTT
>NW_006408887.1:543795-545364 GCF_000296735.1 Chrysochloris asiatica | reverse complement strand
TCTCAAGAACATATTTGATGCTTTAGACACTAATGGCTAAAAACCAGAGGAGTTGTGAGATGACATTAACAACATCATACAGGAAGATAGCAAAAAGTCATTAAGAAGGAAAAGACCCAATTGGATGTCAGAAGAGACTTTGAAGCATGCTCTCCAGCATAGAGCTGTTTAAAAAAATGTAAGAAATGAGGCAGTAAAAGAGCTGAACAGCAAATTTCAAAAGTCAGGTTGAAAAGACAAAGCCAAATATTATAATGAAATGTACAAAAACCTAGCATTAGAAAACCAAAAGGGAAGAACATGCTCAGCATTTCTTAAGTTGAAAAACTAAGCAAAAATTCAAGTCTCAACTTGAAATTCTGAAGGAATATATGGACATAATATTGAATGATGCAGAGAACATCAAAAGAAGATGGAAGGAATACACATAGTCCTGTACCAAAAAGAAATGGTCAATGTTCAACCACTTCAAGAGGTAGTATATGATCAAGAGTGAAAGGTACTGAGGGAAGAAGTCCAATGTGCACTGAAGGCATTAGCAAAGAACAAGGCACCAGGAAGAGATGGAATAAAAATTGATTGGAAGAGATCCATATTTGTGCCCATTCCTGCGAGAGGTGACCCAGTGAAATGCAGAAATAATTGAAAAATATCATTAATATCACATGCAAATAAAATTTTGTTAAAGATAATTTTAAAATAGTTGCAATGGTACATTGGCAAGGAACTTCCAGAGTTGCAAGTCAGATTCAGACAAGAACATGAAATGAGGGATATCATTGTTGATGTCTGATGGATCTTGGCTAAAAGCAGAGGTTACCAGAAAGATGTTTACTTGTGCTTTATTGACTATGAAAAGGCTTTTGACTGTGTGGATCAGGACAAGATATGGACAACATTGTGGAGAATGAGTATTCCAAAACACTTCATTGTGCTCATGATGAACCTATACATAAACCAAGAGGCAGTTGTTTGAACAGAACAAAGGAACATGGAATGGTTTAAAATCAGGAAAGGTGTTTACCAGGTTTGTATTCTTTCACCATACTTATTCAATCTGTATGCTGAGCAAATAATCAGAGAAACTGGATTATATGAAAAAGAACATAGTGTCAGCATTGTGATGTGCAAATGATACAACCTTGCTTACTAAAAGTGAGGAAGACTTAAAATACTGATGAAGATCAAAGATCACAGCATTCGGTATAGATTGCATCCCAGTGTAAAGAAAACAAAAATCCTCACCACTGAACCAATAAATAATATCATGATAAATGGAGAAAAGGTTGAAGCTGTCAATGACTTCGTTTTGCTTGGATCAACCATCAACACTTCTGAAGCAGTAGTCAATAAGTCAAATGATGTACTGCAATTGACAAATCTGCACTAACCTCTTTAAAGTGTTCATAAGCAAAGATAACAGTTTGAGGACTACAGTGTGCCTGACCCCAGCCATGGTATTTTCAATAGCATTATATGTATGTGAAAGTTAGATAATGAATAAAGAAAAACATAGAAGAATTGATGCACTTGACTTATGGTATTGGACAAGAATATTAAAAGTACCAT
>NW_006408887.1:536421-542722 GCF_000296735.1 Chrysochloris asiatica | reverse complement strand
ATTATCAGAAGAGTGATCTCAGTCCCTGAAGAAGGACATCCCCAATGAGATGGAATGGCACAGTTGCAGCAGCAATGGGTTCAAGTATAGCAACAATTGTGAGGTTGGTGCAGGACCAGAGAGCATTTCGTTCTGTTGTACATAAGGTCGCTGAGTTGGAACCAACTTGATGGGACCTCAAAACAACAGCAGTTGGTCCGAAGGTTGTAGTTGGTCTGAAGGTTGTGGATTATTGTTAAACTGTTTAGTACTGTCTCTCACCCACAGCCTCTGTAGTCCTGGTCTGGCACTGCAGGATAATGTGCTGGACTGCAAGGCCAGTTTGAACCTCAAGGTTGGTTGTTCAAACTCATGATTTGCTCCTAGGAAATCCTAACAGGGTGTCTATGAGTTGGAACTGACTTGATGGCACACAACAACAACAACAACAATGTGTGGTAGAGGCAGTGTCTTGTTACTTTCAGGTGTTATGCAGAAGTCTAATTTTCCTATTCAGCCTATACTGACACTCAAGCATGGAGGATCCTTGTAACTGTGGACTGATAGCTCAATGGTGGTGGTCTCATTACAGTTGAATTATGGTGAAAGTCCTGACTTTCCACTAGGTCTTCTCTGACACTACCCCATTGGGGATGAGAGTGGTTCATCACTACTTTCTGTGGGATGGAAAGTCTACTCTCCCCACATGATCTCCAATGACACCATGAGAGGTGGACCTCATTACTGGCTTGAAGGGATCAAAATCCCAGTTTACCCTTTTCTGATATCATCTTGGATAGAGTAATTGTTGTTAAGTGCCGTTGAGTCGGTTCTGACTCATAGCAACTCTGTATAGTGTTTCGGAGGAGCAGCTGATTCCGAGAAGCCGCCTACTTGGGAGTTCAAATGGTTTTGCAGTCTAGCACATTACAGCGCACTACAGAGCCACATCAGGCCTCCAGTTAGAGTAGTGGGGTACCTCATTATGGCTTTGTAAGGGTAGAAATCTAGCATCTCCTTTGCTCTTTTCAGATGTGTAGGAGTGGATCCACAGTTTTTCCTATGTTGTTCAGATTAAGTCGAACAATTATTTTCTAACAGTTGTCTTTCTTGCTATGCTTCTTCTTACCTGGTCCTATAGCTAGAGAGGGTAGGCTTCAGTTGGGGCTACTTTTGGTCTGTGCCTGTTGGCATTTTTGATGAATCAGCTTCTTATCTAGGGTTATGGAAGCAAAAAGAAGACCTGTGAAACTCACAATAATGTCATTCATCAGCTCCCAGTGTTCCTAGATGATTTGGGTCTTTTTTGTTTTTTCTCTTCACTTTTCAGTATTCTTACATTTGTTTTAATAATAAAGTTCAGGCTTTTTAGCTGTATTTGCAGGAGGAATAGAGGAAAGTATGTCCATTCCATCTTCCTCACAGTGAAAGTCTGTGTTTTTTCAAAAGATAAAATTTGCTATGAGCTCATATTGACATTTTCAATACAAATTCAAGACTAAAGAGTTTTATTTGTGAAATTTTACATTTGAATCTTCTTTCTCTGACACCTAGAATCAAAGCTCTCAACATCAAAATAATTTCTCTGCTTTATTGACAAACCTGTATAATATCAAAATAAAATACAAATATTATCATCATATTGTTACTGAAAATGGTAATGAATTTTGTCTTATTTTGTAATTCTTTTTTTCTTTGTTGTTGTTGTTGTTAGGTGCCATCAAGTCAGTACTGACTCATAGTAACTGTATGCACAACAGAATGAAACACTGCCCGGTCCTGTACTAACCTCACAATCATTGTGTTTGAGCCCATTGCTGCTGCCACTGTGCCAATCCATCTCGTTGGAGGTCTTCCTCTTTTTCTCCAACCCTCCACTTTACTAATTATGGTATCCATCTCCAGGGACTGGTCCCTTCTGATAATATGTCCAATGTATAAATGACAAAGTCTAGTCATTTTGGTTTCCAAGGAGCATTCTGGCTGTACTTTTTCCTACACAGATTTGTTTGTTCTTTTGGTAGCCCATGGTACTTTTAGTATTCTCCTCCAACACCATAACTCAAATGCATCAATTCTTCTACAGTCTTCCTTATTCACTGTCCAACTTTCACATGCATATGAGGTTATTAAAAATACCATGGCTTGGGTCAGGTGCACTTTAGTCCTCAAACTGACATCTTTGCTCTTCAATACTTTAAAGAAGTCTTGTGCAGCAGATTTGCCTAATGCAATATGATGTTTGATTTCTTGACTGCTACTTCCATGAGTGTTGATTGGTCCAGTGGTAAAGATTTTTGTTTTCTTTACATTTGAGGTGCAACACATACCAAAGTGGTCTTTGATTATCATCAATAAATATTTTAAGTCCTCTTCACTTTCAGCAAACAAGGTTGTATCATTTGCATATCTCAGGTGGTTAATGAGTCTTCCTCTAGTCCTGATGCCACGTTTTCTCCCCATGTAACCCATTTTATCAGATTATTGCTCAGCATACAGCTTGAATAAGTATGGTGAAAAAAATACAACCATGGTGCACACCTTTCCTAATTTTAAACCATTCAGTGTTTCCTTGTTCTACTTGAACAATTGTCTTTTAGTCTATGTACAGGTTCCTCCTGAGCACATTTTAGTGTTCTGGAATACTCATTATCCACAATGTTGTCCATAGCTTGTCATGTTATAGACAACATCATCTGTTTTACATGCAACAAATCATGTACTTTGTTTCATCTCAATGATTGCAATGCTCTCTAAGCAACAACAGTTATCCCACTTCCTCACTAATGTTCTTTTTTCCATTCCACCCACCTTCCCATCCCTTCTCAACTTTGTCCTTAGGTAAATGTTGTCCTTTTGATTTTGAATGATTGGCCATTCCATGGTGAGTGGAGCTTATTAGCTCCCCCTATATACCTATCTTTGTTGTCCTCTCTATATACCCGTATACTGCTTGACTGAAAATTGGGCCATGAGGGTGAGTTCCTTTCCAGACCTGGTGGGTAGTTGAGGGCCATGGTCTATGATTCCTCCAGTCTGTTTCTGACCAGTAATCCCAGTCTTTTATTTATTAGCATATTCATTTATAATTTTGAATTTTGGTCCATATTTTTTTTCAATCTATCTTGGACCGTCTAATGTCAGCCACAGGGCTAGAGCTGAGAGTGAAGCATACACCTGATATGAAGTGAGAGGAGATGCACAAGAACACCCAAACCTGCAGATAGTACCCATTTGACCTAGCCTTGATGTTTTGATAATTAGAACTCAACTAGAGGAAGATAAAACAAAAAGTTTTGATAAAGGAAATGAGGGTAAATTGCTAAAATTTTATGAACTTGACTTATACTCCTGGAGGTAATAGCTCAGAATACCAACAGAGAGGGAAGAAGTCTTCACATTAAGTATCAATGTTATCCCCTCTGTATACAGGATAAATAGGGACAGGTAACTTAGACATTGGCTACCTAAAATGAGGGGGTGATAAAGGCTCAAAGTGACTGGCTTACAAGGTTTCAAGAGGGAGTTTAGTTTAAGAGTGTGGGGGAAGATAGAGTCCCCACTGAATAGTTTTCATCTTGTCTAGATGGGTCTGATAAAAAGAGATGGGGATAAGATTCTTATGATTCAATAGTGAGTAATTGTTATCATGACTAATTGTGACTGTCACAATTGTAAAGGTAGAAGTTTTGTAACAACAATTGGGGGTTGTTTAATCTTATAGTCCAGAAACAGAGGACCCTAGGACCATAAAGGGAAAAGAGCACAAGTGGAATGTAGGACCTTATCCAGAGAAGCAGTGACACCAGAGATGGAGGTACATTTGGGACATGGAGAAAGGGAGCAGATGAGGACTCTAGATTCATGGAAAGAGAGGGACTGGGAGCTGGCAGCCAGGAAGCAGACTTGTAGAATGTGCCCGTTGGTTGTTTAAATTATTATATTTAATAAGCTGAATATATTTGCCTGAGTGTTTAAAAAAAGATCTAAAATTAATAGAGAGAAATACTGTTAACTAATAGTACATGGAGGGGATTATAATCACTGTAATGAAACAAAGCATATGATTTGTTGACTATAATACTGATGATCTGCCCTGTAAATTTACACTCAATTCATAATAAAAACTTAAAAAAACAAACCACCAAAACCCCCAAAAACCACTACTACAAGAAATCAAAAAAGATTAACAAAAAATGGAAGAATTTTCATGGATAGGAAGTCTTCATATTTTGAAAATGCAAAAGTAATCTATAGATACAATCAATCACAACTGAGATTCCAACATTATCTTTTAAGGAGATGGAAAAAATGATCATGAACTTTATATGGGAAGGAAAGAGAGCTCAGATAAACAAAGCACTGCTTAAGAAGGAGAACAAAGTTGGAGGCTTCTCATTCCCTGATCTCCAAATTTACTACACAGCCATAGTGGTCAAAACAGCCTGGTACTAGTACAAAAAAAGATTCATAGATCAATGTAACAAAATTGAAAACCCAGAAGTAAATCCATTCACATACACTCAACTGATCTTAGACAAAGGTCTAAAACACATTACATGGGAAAGGAATGGTCTCTTCAACAAACAGTGCTGGCAAAACTCAAAATCCATATGCAAAAGAATGAAACAAGACCCATATCTTACACCATATACAAAAACAAAGTCAACATGGATTAAAGACCTAAATGTAAAATCTAGAACTATAGAGATCACCAATGAAAAATTAGGAACAAACTTAGGGGCTCTAATACATGCACTAACATTACAAAAAATAAATAAAAACCAAAGAGTAGAAGACAAAATAGAATGACTGCGGCCTCTGAAAAAATTAGACACTTATGTGCACCAAAAGGTTTCACCAAAAGAGTAAATGGGAACCCACAGACTGGGAATTTTTTTTTCTTTTTGCAATGACATGTCTGAAGAGGGACTAATATCTAAAATTTATTGAAAACTACAACATCTCTACAAGAAAAAGGGAAACAACCCAATTGAAAAACAGACACAGGACATAGTAGACACTTCACTAAGGAAGACATTCAGGCAGCCAACAAGCATATGAAGAACTGTCAATGATCATTAGCCATTAGAGAAAGACAAATCAAAATAACAATGAGATATCATCTCACACCAGAATTAATAGTGAAGTTCAAAAAGCAGGAAAAAAAGAAAATGCTAGCATGGATGTGCAGAGACTGGGTCCTTCCTACTTTGCTGGTGGAACTGTAAAATGGTTCAACTACTCTCAAAAATGATATGGTGCTTCCTTAGTAAATTGGGAATAGAAATACCATATGACCTAGGAATCATTTTACTTGATATATATCCACAAGAAATACTAGCCAGGACACGAGCAGATATACACACACCAACGTTCGTCACAGCACTACGCACAATAGCAAAGATTTGGAGATAGTCTAAATGTCCATCAATGGAAGAAAGGAAATGTCCATCAATGGAAGAATGGATAAACACATTTGACGCAATGTTTAAGAATAATGACAAATCTGTGAAACACCTCACACCATGGATGAACATTATGCTAAGTAAAACTGTTTTTGCTGTTGTTAAGTACCATTGAGTTGGTTCTGACTTACAGTGACTCTGTATAAGATTTCCAAGGAGTGACTGGTGAGTTTCAACAGCTGACTTCACAATCCAGTGCTTATTTTACAGTGCCACCCCAGGAGTATTCAATCACCGAAGGACAAATATTGTATGAGAACATTATTGTAAAAACTTAATAAAGGATGTCACACTAAAAGGAACATTCTTTGATAGTTACTAGGAGTGGGAGGGAAGAGAGGGTAATTCACTGGCAAATGGGTAAAGACATGTTAGCTCAGGTGACGGGGAAGGCAATATACAAGAAGAGGAAGGGTGACAGAGGAATGATGAAGATATGTGAAGACACAGGGAGATATGCATGGATTAAAGGGGATAGAAGTAAATAGTGATATATGTAAACACTATTCTATACATAGATCTTGGATTGAGGCACGGTTTAAAAGTGTAAGGAAGGAAGAATGGGATATATATATATATTTTAATGTTTTATTGTGAATGATGTGATAGTTTACATGGGAGAACATTAGTTTTACATTCATTCTATCGTACATCGTCTCATTGCCATGATTACAATCCCCTCCATGCAATCCTTCCCCCGTACCCCTCAGGTCTTCAGCACACAGTCACTCTCCCTCTCTAGATCTAAAGTCTTCAGCTGCTCCATCGCTCCATGTCATCATCTCTGGCTTCATTTCAGGCATCACTGCTTCTCTGGGTAGGGTCCCGCTCTCTGCTCTTCTCCCTTGATGGTC
>NW_006408887.1:533043-534141 GCF_000296735.1 Chrysochloris asiatica | reverse complement strand
TTTATATGTGGTTCAGAGTTATGGGACCAGCCCCTGAGCCTGCTTGGTTGGGTATTCTGTGTTGTTGTTGGCGGAGCTCTCTGCTATACATCCAACCGATCGCCATCTTGTTTGTTCTCTAGATATATATTTATATATCCCACAAATATTTAAGGGTTTGAAAGAGGATATTTGTACATGAGTATCTAACTCTCCTGCAAGTACAACTGTGAATGTGGTGGAGCACGCAGAAGCAAAAATGATGAAAACTTCCTATATATTATCAAACATCTTAAAGAAATGAGTTGCTAGGTCTACGGGCTCAGAACCATAGTTTCAGGGAGCATCATCGTCAATTAGCATAGCATAGTCCACAAAGACAATGTTCTACATCGTACTTGGGTGAGTAGTATCTGGGACCTTGAAAGTTCCTGAGTGGACATTTAAAGTGCAGCTATTGGTCTCTCAATGTATAGAAGTAAGAATAGTGATAAGAATGGAAGATACTTGGAATCAATACTTGGAACATGTGAGCATCAGTCTCTATGACTCTGAGACCAGAAGAACTAGATGGTGCCCAGCTACCACTACTAACTGCTCTGAAAGGGTCCTGGGTAGAGTAGGAGAAAATGTGGAACAAAATTCAAAATTATTTGATAATAATATTAATGTCTAAGTTTACTTGTCAGAAAGAGAGTGAAGGAATCGGAGACTATGGCCCTTGACCACCCTTCAGGTCTGGAAAAGCACTCACCCTCATAGCTCAATTTTCAGCCAAACAGGAGATGGGGGGATGGCAGGGGACAACAACACTAGTAAGGCATGCTCTCCATGGAATGGTCAATCATTCAAAATCAAAAGGGCAACATTTTCCTAAGGACAAAATTGAGAAGCAATAGGAAGGTGGGTGGAATGTAAATAGGAACCACAGGGAGAAAACAGGATGACTATTGTTGCATGGAGGGGATTATAATAATTGAGATGAAATAAAGTATATATGATTTGTTGAATGTAAAGCTGATGATCTTGTGTGTAAACCTTCACTGAATCCACAATAAATTTTTTTTTTCTAAAAAGTGACATAAAATAATAAAAAAATTACTATGGCTTGGGTCAAAT
>NW_006408887.1:529960-531079 GCF_000296735.1 Chrysochloris asiatica | reverse complement strand
GGGAGAAGACAAAGAAGAACGCCCAAACTCACAGATAATACCCATTTTACCTAACTTAGATGGCTTGATGGCCAGAGCTCGACTAGAGGAAGAGAAAGGAATTTGATAAAGGAAATGAGTGGAAATTGCTACAATTTGATAAACTTGATTTATACTTATGGATGTAGTAGCTCAAAATACCAACCAAGAGGGAAGGAGTCTTCACATCAAGGATCAAGCCTATCCCCTTGGTATACAGGGTTGATAGGGACAGGCAACTAGACACTGGCTGCCTAAAATGGTGGGAGACTATAAAGGCACAAAGTCACTGGCTTATAAGTTTTCACAAGGAAGTTTAGTTTCAGAGTGTGTGGGAGAAGGCAGAATACCCACTGACTAGCTTTCATCTTATCTAAATGGGTCTGTTGAAAGGAGATTGAAATAGGATTCTTTTGATTCAATAGTGAGTGATTGTTATCATGACTAATTACGATGGTCACAATTATAAAGGCAGAAGTTTTGTAACATAAAGGGGGGAGTAGTTAATCTTACAGTCCAGGAACAGAGGACCCTAGGACCATCAAGGGAGAAGAGCATGAGTGGAATGTGGGACCCTAACCAGAGAAGCAGTGACATCAGAGATGGAGGCAGAGATGATCTCATGGAGAGTTAGAGTAGCTGAGGACTCTAGAATCATGGAAAGAGAAAGGCTGTGTGCTGGCAGCCAGGTTCCAGGTTTGCAGAATATGCCCTTTTGTTGTTTATATGACTATATATCTGAGTGTTTTCGTGTACATCAAAACAAACAAAACAAAACAAAAAACCCAAAGAGAATAGAAGCAAATGCTGTTAAATGACGATGCATGGAGGAGATTGTAATCATTGCAATGAAACAAAATAGTAGTTGTCAATGCATTGTGATTGGTTTCAACTGAAGAAATTGGTAGAATTCTTCAGTTTCATTATCACTGGCTTTAGTGGTTGGTGAATAAATTTTTAATAATAGTGGTATTTACTGGTCTTCCTTGTAAATGTATGGATATTATCCTATTAAAGACATCATTATACTTCAATGTTGTTGTTGTTAAGTGCCATCGAGTCGGGTCCGACCCATAGCGACCCTGTACAGGGTTTCCGAGG
>NW_006408887.1:527083-528480 GCF_000296735.1 Chrysochloris asiatica | reverse complement strand
TCTCTGCCTCCATCTCTGGCATCACTGATCTCTGGGTAGGGTCCTGCACTCTGCTCTTCTCCCTTGATAGTCCCAGGGACCTCCACTCCTGGACTGCAAAGTCAATCACTCCCCTCCTTTGGTACAAAATTTCTACCTTTATATCACCAACCCTCACAGTCAGTCCTGATAACAATTATTCATTATTGTACCATAAGAGATCTACCTTCATCTCCTTTCATCAGCCCCTCCCAGACAGACTGGATACTCTTGTCTTTAGTTTTTAAAAGTTTGATTATAATATGTCTTGATGCTTTTTTTGGGGGTCTCTCATGTTTGGAGTTCATTCAGCTTCTTGAATGACTATCTTCTTATCTTTCATGATGTTAGGGTAGTTTTCTTCCAACAACTCTTTGACAATTTTCTTTATCACTTCCAAACTATGTGGGACAAAGAAATCATCAATACCAAAAAGAAACACAGTAAAATGACAGCAGTCAATTAATATAGATAATTATACTGAATACACATGATTAAATGCACCAGACAAGAGACAAAGAGTATCAGAATAAATAAGGAAAAAGGACCTTCGGTATGCTGCCTACAAGAGACACACTTTACAAAAAAGACAAAAATAAACTAAAAATCAAAGGATGGAAAATATATATAATGCTAATGGAAATCAAAAACAAGGAGGAATGGCAATATTAATTTCTGATGAAACAGACTTTAAGGCAAAAGTCAGCATAAGACAGAAAGAAGGACATTGTTTACTGATTAAAGGTTCAGTTGAACAAGAGGACATAATCACAAGAAATAATCTACACAGCCAGTGGAAAAGCCCAACAATACATAAGTCAAACTCTAAATGAACTGAAGAGGGAAATAGACAATTTTATAATCGTAATGGGAAACTTTAATACACCACTTAGTATGAAAGACAGAACAACTAGAAAGAAACTCAATAAAGATACAGAAGAATGAAATAACACAAGCAACCAACTTGAACACATAGGCATATTTAGAACACTTCACCCCTCAAGAAAACAATATGCATTATTTTCAATATACATGGAATATTCCCTAGAATGGACCACATGTTAGGCAATGAAGTAATTCTCAATATATTTTAAAACATAAAAATACTACAAAGCATCTTACTAGATAACAATGCTATAAAATTAGAAATCAATAATAGAAAGATCAAGGCAAACAATAAAATGCATGGAAACTGAATGACACCATGCTTAAAAGAAATGAAAAACGAAGTAAAAAGTTCATTGACTCAATAAGAGTGAAAGTACAACATACTAAAATCTTTGGAACACAGCAAAAACAGTGCCCAAAGGACAATGTATAGTTATACATACAAACATCTAAACAGAGGAAAGAGGAGCAGAACAAACAAAATGGTGGAT
>NW_006408887.1:521464-522650 GCF_000296735.1 Chrysochloris asiatica | reverse complement strand
TCACAAATATACTCTGAAACATCACTGCAAGCACACAAACAGTAGAAGATGAACTAAATGACTGGAATGGCTTAAAAATTAAGACACATGCATCAAAAGATTTCACCAAGAGAACTCACAGACTGGGAAAACATTTTTGGCAACGATGTATCAGACAAGGCACTAATCACTAAAATTTATGATGTTAGGTGTTGTTGAGTCGGTTCTGGTTTGTAGGGACCATATATGCACAATAGAATGAAACAGTGCACCATCCTGTGCCATCCTCACAATTGTTGTAATGTTTAAACCCATTACTGCTGTCACTGTGTCAATGCACCTTTCTCCTCAAACTGATATCTTTGCTCTTAAAGGTGTTTTGCAGCAGAATTGCCTAATGCAATACATTATTTCATTTCTTGGCTGCTGCTTCCCTTATAGAAAACATCAATATTCCACAAGAAAAAGACAAATAATCCAATTTTTTAATGGGCAGAGGACATGAACAGACACATCACTAAAGAAGACATTCAGATTGCCAAAAAACATATGAAGAAAAGCTCGTGATCGTTAGCCATTAGAGAGATTCAAATCAAAACAACAGTGAGATATTATCTCACATTCAAAGCTAAGCTAAACCCCCCCACCCCACCCCAGAAAGCAGCAAATGCTGGCAAGAGACTGGAATCCTCATGCACTGCTTGTGGGACTGCAAAATAGTACAACCTCCATAGCAAAAAGATGGAGACAGCCTAAATGCCCATTAATGGAAGAATAGATAAACTTCGGTATAAGTCTATTCCAACTCATAGCGACCACAGCAGAATGAAACATTGCCCTGTCCGTCAACATCCTCACAATCATCACATTTGAGCCCATTGCTGCTGTCACTGTGCTAATCCATCTTGTTGGGGGTCTTCTGCTTTGCTGACCCTCTACTTTACCAAACATGATATCCTTCTCCAGGGACTAGTCCCTCTTAATAATATATCTTAAGTATGAGAGACAAAGTCTCGCCATCCTGGCTTCTAAGGAGCATTCTGGCTGTACTTCTAAAACAGATTTATTTGTTCTTCTTGGAGTAAATGATAATTTTAACATGCTTCTCCAACACGGTAACTCAAGTGCATCAATTATCTATGGTCTTTATTCATTGTCTAAATACCATGGCTTGGGTCAGAAACAACATAGTCTCAAACTGACATCT
>NW_006408887.1:518952-521009 GCF_000296735.1 Chrysochloris asiatica | reverse complement strand
CTATTTACAGGTTCCTCAAGAGCAATTAAGTGTTCTGGAATATCCACTATATGCAATTTTATCCATAGCTTGTCATGATCCACATAGTTGAAAGCCTTTGCATAGCCGATAAAACACAGATTAACATCTTTCTGGTATTCTCTGCTTTCAGCCAAGATCCATCTGACTACAGCAATGATATCCTTAGTTCCCGTCCTCATTTGAATCCGGCTTGAACCTTTGGAAGTTCTTTGTCAATGTACTGTTACAGCCATTTTTGAATTATCTTTAGCAAAATTTTACTTGCATGTGATATTAACAATATTGTACAATGTTTCCACATTCTATTGGGTTACCTGTCTTTGGAATGGGCACAAATATGGATCTCTTCCAATCAGTTGGAAATTTCTTGGCATAGAAGACTGAGTGCCTCCAGTGCTGCATCAGTCTGTTGAAAGATTTAAATTTGTATTCTATCAATCCCTATAGCCTTGTTCTTTGCCAATGCCTTCAGTGCACCTTGAACTTCCTTCAGTACCATTGGGTCTTGAGCATAGGCTTCTTCTTGAAATGGTTGTATATCAACCATTTCTTTCTGGTAATATGCTAATTCTATCTTTAACTTTCTGAGGAACTGCCAAACTTTTCCATAGCAGCTATATTATCTCCCAGCAAAATGTGAGGGTTCCACATCCCGGCCAACATTTACTAGTTTACATTTTTTTCTGATAATAGCCATCCTAGTGAATGTGGTATGATACCTCATTGTGATTTCTATTTACATTTTTCCTACTGACTAATGAAATTCAGTGTTTTTTTGTGTGTGTGATGCTGTACAATAAGCACTGGACTGCAAGGTTGATTTGAACTGCAGGGTGAAGGTTCAAACTCACCAGCTGCTCCTTGGAAACCCTATACAGGAACTGACTTGATGACACTTAACAACAATAACAATTGACATTTATATGTATTTTTGGAGAAATGTCAATTCAAATCCTGTGCCCATGTTTAAAAATAAGGCTGTCTTTTTGTTGTTGAGTTGTCAGAGTTCTGTATATATTCTGAATGTTGTTAAGCTCTATAGATTAGGTTCTGACTTACAGTGACCCTGTATAGGGTTTCCAAGGAGCAGTTGGTGGGTTTGAACTGCCAAACTTGTAGGCCCAGTGCTGATCCTCCAGCACCACACCAGAGGTTTTCTGACTATTAAACTTTTATATGATTTGCAAATATTTTTTTCCCATTCTGTAGGCTGTCTCTTCATTTTCTTGATGTTCTTTGATGCACAAATTTTTTTCTTTTTGATGAAATCAAATTTGTCTATTTTTATTTTGCTGCTCATACTTTTGTTGTCATATCTAAGACTTATTGACCCAAGCAAGATGTTTTTAAAGTTATCTATTTTGATTTCTTATGTTTATGTCATCGATCCATCTTAATTTTCATATGAGGTGTGAGACATGGGTTAAAAACTATTTTTTTGGTGAAGTCTACAACTGCATTTATTTTATTTTATTATTTTTTGTGTGAAGTCTACAACTGCATTTTTTTCGTAAAGTTTTTATTGTGAGGTTTACACGGGAGAAGATCAGCTTTACACTCATCCTATCGCATTTTGTTTCATTGCAATGATTACAATCCCCTCCATGTATCATCATATAACCCCAAAGGGTACACCACACAGGCCTACCCCAATCTCCCCCAATCAGCACACAGCCCCTTTCCCACCCTGAGTCCAGTGTCCCCCGCCACTCCATCTGTCCAGGTCATCTTCTTTGTCTCCATCCTTGGCATCACTGCCTCTCTGGGTAGGTTCATGCACTCTGTTCTTCTCATTTGATGGTCCCAGGGACCCCCCACTTCTGGGCTGCAAAATCAATCATTCCCCTCCTTTTGTCAAAAAACATCTACCTCTACATTTCCGACCCTCAGTCAGTCCTGATGGCAATTATTCACTATTGTACCACAAAAGTCTTATCACCATTTCCTTTCTCCAGCCTGGTCCCAACACATTGGAAATGGTTCAGTGGAGATTTTACCTACCCCTGCCCTGTCTGGAACTAGACTCCCTCTGGAAA
>NW_006408887.1:516463-517593 GCF_000296735.1 Chrysochloris asiatica | reverse complement strand
TTGAAAGCTTGTAATGCATTTTTACAAAACTGTTTTAAAAAAAAAATATATATATATATAAAAGATGTTAGAATGACTTTCATTATTCTTGTTCAAGTTTTTTTCTTAAATCATGAAAGCAGCTCTCATATACTGGTAGCTCAGTGCATACCTATCCTTGTATACATCTTCCTCCAGATGGTATAGTAAGACTAGCTGGTCAGTCTGACATCTCTTCCATAATTAGTCTTTGGTTTGAAGGGAATTCCCAGGATAGTCCAAAGGCCTATTTATACCATGGGAAGAAAATACACTCACCTGTTTTGGTAGTTCAGGCTGCTCCTCTTTGGTAGGTAGCAGCTGTGTGTGCTGGTGACTCCCTAGGGCCCCAAAACAAGGTTGGTTTCTCAGTGAGAAAAAGGAAGGTCCCTGGTATCACCTCACAGTGGCCTGAAGCAATGTTCTTCTTGTAACCATTGCCTAGGGCGGTCGCCAAACCTAGACTTCTTTTTCCTTACTCCCTGTCTCAGGTTTCTAAGGGAATATGATGGGTTTTATGTTTTTTCTCTCAGGCAAAGTAAATTGTCTCTCTTTCTCCAGCATTCCCAGTGTGGACTGCCATCCCTCCTACATTAAGAATTTGGGTAAATTCCAAGTTGCACTGATTGGACCCAGGAAACCATATGGCTTGTATTCTGGGTTCTGGCCAAGCAGTTGGTAGTAACAAAGGCTAGAACCTGCCTCCTCTGTGAGTGCTGGGGCAAGTACAGCATCTTCCTAGTCTCAGGAGCTCACCTCCCTCAGTATCCAACACTCTGCCTAACACATGACAAGGAAAATGTTTATGGGTGAAAAAATCTGAATTCTGTCACCTTCCTGTAGGTCAAGTGTTTTCCCAACCACTGATAATTATTTTTTCCCCTTACAAACTCAGAAAAATATCGTAACTTCTATGAATATTTTCTTTTTCAAGACTAAATGTTCTTAAAGTTTTTACTATGAATTGGGTGAAGATTTAAAGAGCATACCAGCTTTCCATTCAATAATTCATACACATTTTGTTTCATATCATTGATTGTATTCCCACAATATAACATCACTTACTTAATTTCCTCCCTGTGATTTCAGTGTCCATTCCTCTTTCTTTCCTA
>NW_006408887.1:511099-516103 GCF_000296735.1 Chrysochloris asiatica | reverse complement strand
GAAACCCTATGCAGGGTCGCTATGGGTTGGAACCTACTCAACAGCACTTAACAACAACAAAATATATATACCTAGGGTTTCTGAGGCTTTACATCTTCGTGGGTGCAGAAAGCCTAATCTTTCTTCCATGGAGTGTCTGGAGGGCTCAAACCATGGGTCTTATGGTTTGCAGTCCAATGCCAATCATATACACACACAAACACACACATGGAATCCTTCTGTGGTGCTTTAGGATAAGCACTGGACCACAAGGTCAGTTTGAATTGTCAGACAGGCAGTTCAAATCCACCAGCTACTTGTCAGAATCACTATTACAGGGTCAATATGAGTTGGAACCGACTCAACAATGCCTAAGAACAACAACTAATATGCAATATATATATATATATATATATAGTTAAGTGTGTTGTTAAGTACCAGTTGGTTCTGACTCATAGTGACCTTTTTCATTTCTTATTTTCATCTTTTCTCTTTAATTCTTTGTCAGTTTAGCTAAAAGTTTGTCAGTTTTATTAATCTTTACAATGAACCAACTTATGGTCTTGTAAGTTCTCTGTAATGTTTTTTATTTTATTTATCTTCTGATTTTTATTTCCTTTCTTCTGGTAAGTTTAGATTCAGTTTGCACTTCTTTTTCTAGTTTCTGGAGTTTTCAAGGTAAGCTGTTAATTTGAAGTCTTTCTTCTTTTTTTCAAGTAGACATTTGTTGGTATGTTTTCCTCTGTGTTCTTCCTTTGTTACAGCCCGTAAGTTTTGGTATGTTATGCTTTCATTTTCATCTGACTTTAAAGAAATTTGTGGTTTCTCTTGATGTTTTTCTTGACTCATTAGTAGTTTAATAGTGTATTGTTTAATTTTCATATGTTCATGTGTTTTCCAGTTTTTTTCCCTTAGTGATTTCTAGCTTCACTCCATTGTTCAGCAAAAATACTTGCATGATTTAAATCTTTAAAAATTTTCAAGACTTGCTTTGTGATCTAACATGTGATCTATCTTTTGGAATGATCCCTGTGCACTGGAGTAGTATGTATTTTGTATTGTTTTTATTAAAAAAAAAAATTTACTTATTTATTTTAAATGTTTTATTGTGAATTATGTGATAGTTTACATGAGAGAACATTAGCTTTACATTCATCCTATCGTATGTCATTTCATTGCCATGGTTACAATCCCCTACATGCATCATCAACCAAACAAAGGGTATACCTTGCAAGCCTACCCCCTGGCCATCAGCACACAGCCCCTCTCCTTCTCTGGGTTTACAGTCCCAAGCCACTCCATCTCTACAGTTCATTGTCTCTGCCTCCATCGCTGGCATCACAGATCTCTGGGTAGGGTCCTGCACTCTGCTCTTCTCCCTTGATGGTCCCAGGGACCTCCGTTCCTGGACTGCAAAGTCAATCAATCCCCTTCTTTTGTTACAAAATGTCTACTTTTACATTTCCTACCCTCACAGTCAGTCCTGATAGTAATTATTCATTATTATACCACATGAGTGCTATCTACATCTCCTTTCATCAGTCCTGCCCAGACAGTTAGGATACTACTCAGTGGAGATTCTGACTTCCTCCACGCCCTCTGGATCAAGGCTCCCTCTTGAAAGTTTGTAAGCCAGTCACTACTTGCTTTTGTAGCACCCCCATTTTGGGTAGGCAATGTCCAAGTTGCCTATCCCTGTCTCCTTTGTGTAAGATCCTTGCTGTAAAGATTTGTTCCTTCTTTTGAGCTACTGCATCCATAGGTGTAGGTCAAGTTCATCAAATTGTATCAGGTTACTCTTTTTTTCCTCTTCTTTCTTCTTCTAGTTCAGCTCTGATCACCCAGCCATTGAAGTTAGGTCAAATGGGTATTATCTGTAAGTGTGGGTGTTCTTATGCATATGCCCTCTCTTCTTATCAGCTGGATGATTCACTCTCCACTCTAGTCCTCTGTGGCTATGTCACTGACTCTGGGCCTAGGAGTCCCCAGGTCTTGCCACACTTGGCCAGCCAGGTCTCCACCCAGGTTCACAGGAGTCTATTGAACGTTGTAGGGCTTAGCTTGTAGCTTCATTTCCTTTTTTCCTTCACTTCTCTTTATCGGTGATGAACATGGTCACCAATCAGAGCGCATATCTGCTTGTGTATTCCCATTAAGTCTTAGTCTTGGAAGGGTGTTTGCCCTGAGGGAAACCGACCACTTGCCTTGATGTCTCCTTGGTGAGCAACTTGCTTGTTTTTGTAGTAATCAGTCAGACTGCCATTATTGTTTTGTATTTTTCCTGTCAGTCTTTCTTTCAAGAAGTATCTTCTGTTCTTCTAGCCTCTCCAAGCTGGTCTACTTGTCCTTTCAAGTGGAAATTTCCCACCTCAGAAGATTCTGGATGGGGGTTCAGGTTCTACCTATGGTCTTAAGTAATGCAGAAGCGCTGCAGGAAACCTCCTTCACTGGGCACACTGTAGCCCCATTTTAGGTATTCCAATCAGTTATAGGGAGAAGATGGACTTACTAGTTTCTATGGTGATATTTCTGGCTATTCCCTTCTCTCCCCCTCAAATGTCTATTTTATAATGGTATGCCAGGGAAACCAAGCTTCAAAAGACAGCCAAGCATCTTAACATTATTTCCCCCACCCCCCACTTCTCTCTCTTCCAACTATGTCTCAATCCTTGTATCCCATACCCTTGTTGTTCCAAGGTTGTTCATGCATCATTATTTACCTTTGTTCCACTTAGCCCATGCAAACCTGCCTAATTGTTTTCCCATCAGCCTTGTTCTTCCATTCCCCTCCCTCTTTTTTGTGTTTTGCCCCCTCCCTAGAACCCAAACTATCCTGTGTCTATTCCCTACTCTGTGCTCCACCTTCTCCCAAGACTGATTTGTTTGTTTTTCTGGCAGTCCATGGATTTTAACTTTCTTCTACAATGCTATGATTCAAATGCATCAATTATTCTTTGGTCTTCCAACTTTCACATGCATATGAGATGATTGAAACTACCAGCTGCTATCCACCCAATCAGTAACAACAACCAGTGTCAGCAAAATTCATCCTAAACTGAACTGCATGAACAGCAAACAGAATATGGCACACAAGCTCATTCCTTAATCACACCCACCAGGAGACAGATGGTAAGTTCCTAAGAATATACCAACATACTAACATCAACTTAATACAAATACACTACCAACACAATGTCTTGAAAGCAGCAGAGAATTTCTGTTCACATAAAGAAGCAAGACAGAATGACTCAAATAAGTGACTAAAAGGCAGAGCTAGAAAACATTTTTGAAGCAAAAAAGGCATTGGAACTATCTGAAAAAGAATTCAAGAGAATGATATTTCGATACTTCCAAATGATTGACAGAGGTGGAGGGAAACAAGGAAACTTCCAGGAAAGCAATACAGGATCAACCAAGCAAAACAGATAAAAGATTAGTGACAATACAAAACTTGCAAATAGAAATCCAGAAGATTGATACTAAGTTCTCAGAATTGGACAATACATTAAAGGGGCAGAGAAATAGATTTGAATCCATGGAAATCTGAATTAGTAAGCTTGAAGATAAATCTCTCAAAACTAGTAAACTAGAAGAACATTGTGAAGACAGAATGGAAAAAATCTGAAGAAAGCCTAAGATTCATGTGGGACAACATGAAGATAAATAACTTACAAGTGATCAGAATTCCAGAACAGTAAAAGATAAAGAAAAGCACAGAAAAGATCATTGAAGAGCTGTTGGAAGAAAAATTTCCAAGCAACATGAAAGATGAGATGATGAGCATTCATGAAGCCAAATGAACCTCAAACAGGATAGACCCCAAAAGAATATCCCCAAGGCATAGCACAACCAAACTTTTCAAAATCAAAGATGAGAAAAGAATCCTGAGAGCAGTTTGGGAAAACGAAAGATTATCTACCAAGGAAATCCAATCAAATTAAGCTCTGATATCTCAACAGAAATCAGGCAGACAAGAAGGCAATAGAGAAATGTATACAAAACTCTGAAAGAAAAATTTGCCAGTCAAAAATCATATGCCCAGCAAAGCTGTTCCTCAAATATGACAGCAAAATTAGAACATTTCCAGATAAACAGAAATGAAAGAATTTGTAATAACTAGACCAACTTTACAAAAAATACTAAAGGGAATTCTTTGGGTTGAGAACAAACAATAACAGACCTGAGATTGACATACAGCAACACCACCCAGAATTCAATCCAGATAAAGAAGTATTCAAAGTAAAGCAAGCCTACAAGACTGAAAATAGGGAATCAGAGATAGCAATTTATTATGAAGACAACTAAAAAGCAAAAAGAGGGGAAAGTGTAGTTACAGAAATTCCAAATGGCAAGGATGACAATTTTAATAAGAACAGACTGTTTTTAAATTCAGGAAGAAATTAATAAATTACAAGCTAACCTCAAAGAAAATGAATGCACCTTCATATTAAATCAGGAAAAGGGAAAACCATGAAGATTTGGTAAGCATTAAAACAACAGCAGTGAAGAAATTGACTAGAAAATGCACAAACAAATGAACTCAGCACATACAATTATGTGGAATAAAGAAACCAGCAGCACCACAAAAAAAGTACAGCAAAATTCCTGTATTCAGTTCATACTGATCGGTAATTATACTGAATGTCAGTGGATAAATTGCATCAGTCAAAAGACAGAGAGCACTGAAATGGATATGAGAACAGGATCCTCCAATATGTTGTCTACAACAGACACACCTTACACATAAAGACAAAAATTGACTAAAAAATCAAAGGACACAAACAAATATATCAATCTAATGACAATAAAAAATGAGAAGGAATGGAAATATTAATTTCTGATAAAACAAGACTTTAAGACAAAAACAAGCATAAGAGACAAAGAAGAACACTATGTCAGGATTAAAGCTTTGTGTAAACATCTTTCTGGTATTCTCTGCTTTCAGCCCAGATCCAATTCATGTCAGCAATGCTATCCCTAGTTCCATGTCTTCATCTGAATCTGGCTTGAACCTCTGGCAGTTCC